>NW_006799980.1:1527025-1633603 GCF_000485575.1 Poecilia formosa | reverse complement strand
ATTGTTAAAGGATTAATAGAGGAGCACTGTTGGGATGACTTCCTGAAGGCAGAGTTTCAGAAAGAACTGGAGTTTTTAAAGAGACAGCAGCCCATTTTCAAGGAGTAAAATTACCAACTCAAATTGCTTTTAAGTCTTATTTGATATGTACCATTTTTATAACAAGTGAAGGTAACATAGCCTGTAAAATACATAATACTGACATGTTAACTGATAGTCTACATTGTAACTGCACAGGCAGAATCATAATACATTCATTTTAGCTAATGTCTTTATTCATAATATAAACATATCTACATAGTAGACTTCATCAAGGAAGGATGGCTGCTACAAAACAAGAGGAAACATTGTCAGGCACCGATTAAAAGAAAAAAAGCACCATCCAGTCTTACAATTGTGCCTTTTTCCAGCTGCTTCCTTATGTGGAAGCTGATGTTTCTAAAAGCCAAAAACTGATGCTTCTCATATTTAAAATGCGATTCATCGAATCAATATTGAACTCTGCGGGTGCTGCTAAGAGCCCCATTTACTGTAAACATCTCATTTCCTCCAGATCTGAGAGGTTAGAATTGGCACGTTGCACGCTCCAGCTCGTCTGCAGCTTTTGCTGTTCAAGCTAATGCCTCGGCTCCGTCAATGGACTGTTCACATAAATCCGTGTAGCTCTGGAGCAGGTGCCATTTACTCAGGGCAGACTGCTCTTAAAGGATGCAAACACTGAAGCGTTGTGGTATTGGGTCACATCCAGCGATGTAGATGAGGTAAAGGGTAAAGACCAAGTCAAAGGAAATGAGATTTGTCTGACCTTAATTATGTATCGGCTAAAGAAAGCGTTTTCTTACGTCTGTGGGTAATTTAAGATCATCTATCTATCTGTCTAATCAAGCGAGAGAAAAAAAAGAAAAAATCTTTTTGGCCTTATGAGCACAATGAAAATATATTTTGCAAGCTTATTAAAATGGATTGTCTATTTATGAGGGTAACAGTAACATTTTCTTACTTCATTTTGATTTCAGGAAATTTATCCCCATGTTTCGTCATGTATGATTCTAAGTTGTTGCTGTTGATGAATTAGAGGAATAGACTCTCGGTGGGTTTTTTGTTCATATGCATTTACCATTGCATACCTCTAATGAAAAGCTTCCCTTTTCAATTTTGATATCTTTTTCATCACTTGTAGTCTAAGAGTTTAATGCAATATAGGTTGTTCATGACGCATGTCAACTGTTAGCACGCTTCTTCTTTGATGAGCAAGATATTAAAGTTTGTTCACGAAGCTTTTGGCTTTTGAGATGATGTGCACAGTTTGTACCAAAATATGAGACAACGCAGACCCCCTTCACCCTCTTGAGCTGTATGATGGCTTCACATTCTCATGGTGTTTATGTTTCCATGTAATTGCTTGGACGAATGAATAAGGCGCATTTAGGCATCTGGAAATTATCCAAAGATGAACCAGACTTCAAGAGGTTCCATTTCAGAACAGGAAATTGAATCTGATTTAATGTCAGAGAGACAGAGAGAAGAAAATACGTGTTTTTCCGTAGATCGACTTCTGTTTTCAACTGCTTGCTATTTGATTGTGGAAGCACAGCGACGTATTCGTACATCTGTCTTTTGTCAGTAATCTCCTTCACCTTGAAGGGTCGCAGAGGAGCTGCTGCCTGTCCCTATGGGTCATTGGGTGTGAGTCCATCACAGGGCAACAACCACGCAGCTGTACACTCACAAATGAGGGCAACGGAGAGTGACAAATTAACCTGAGAATGATGTTTTTAGACTATGTGAGGAAGCTAGAAATCCCACAGGGAATACAAAGGGAGAACACGGAAACTCTATGCAGAAATGACCTTGGCTTCGAACATTGGCTTCTTTTTGGAAACAAACAGTGCTAGCGACTGCACTTCCATAAAGCCCTGTGATACCTGGGGGGGGGGACATTAAAAAAGTCCCTGTAAAACATTCTTCACTAGAATTATGCCATTAAAATCAATTTGTAGCAAAGCCTCCATTGCTGAAGTGCAATTTTGTGATACAGACAACAGACAAAGCATGGAACCAATTAAAAACAAACTAAACATCCTTGAGCACCCATATGTGTAGCTCCAGGTCACACTTCCAGTAATTAATGGGTACCAATAACTCAATACTGCAGCCAGGGCACTGGGGGCCGTTTAGAAACTTCACATTACAGACGCATTGATTTCTCAGAGGACACCGAGGTCCATCCGCACGGACCATGTGGTCGGTGTTGCCATAGATACAGTACCGTTTGCAGAAAAGAGTCTTTAATTGCTTGATTAGTCTTTGAAAGGGCAGTAATAACAGCATGGTGTAACATTATGAACACATGACTTGTCTGCCAAGAACACCAGCGATATTCAGAGTCAGGCTATATCAGTACTAATCTCCAACTTGAAGCTGTTGGCAGGCTACCAATTTACTTGCCATGTGTGTTTGTCAGGTTTGTCACGTCATGCATGTATGAATGTTCAGTGAACCGATTTGCTGCAGTGATGTGGAATTATATGCGTTTTCAGGAAGTGCCTGCGTGAATGTGAACAGCAAGACTTTGCAACCGTGCATTTTATTTCTCCCGTCACTATGTGGCCTTGTTTTGCTCTCTGATAACTGTTGATATACGAAATGCCAGAAGCAAAATCTAATTAATGCATTTAAAATGCTGTCTGTGACATTATTTCTTCCTAGCCAGTGTTCCTTCTGGCTGTCACTTCAGTTGCTCGGAGAGCTTTGATGTCTGTTTTCTTTCCTCTGACCCACATCAGCACCATATTTTTTTATGTTGCATTAACTTATTATTTATTAGGGAAACATCATGCCTTGTCTTAAAATAGATCCGCTTGCATAGTTCACCAGATCGTCGTCTTCTTCAGCTGGTTGACATGGTCAACCCAAGTCAATCTGTTGATATTCAAAAAAAATGAAAATATTCAAAGATCAAAACTTTTCTCATGTCTGTACAGTTTTTAGTTCAAGTTGTTATCATTTCAAGATAAACGTCATTATACCCAAGAGTTGATTTGTTTTGAGAACAATGTCCCACCAAGTACGCTTGCATGTGTCTGAAACGCATGCGATTTCTGAATTATGTCTGTAGGGCATCTTGCTCCAGAAAACTATGACTTGTAACACTAGTATTGCAGATATCAAAAGCAAAGAAGGCACATTTTTTGATATTTTAGTATTGTCTGCTTAATGTTCAAACTGACTTACTTTGTTATTAGTAGACGATAACAGTATCTTTCTGGAAATTCATGGTTAAATTATTGCCTCTTTCAGTGCTAATCTCCATCAATTGATGTCTGAAGTTGATTTTAAACTAACTGCAGTAGAAATCCTGAACATGCAGTATCTACTACCATTTCTTCAATATATCTTGAATGTTATTACAGGGGGGAAAAAAAGATTTGTGAACAGCTCTGTAATTTGCTTTCCATTTGAGTTGCATAGATCATTGTAAAAATGTTTTTTTACGGACTTTTTAACACAGCCATGTGCATTTAAGTCCGAGTTTAACCTGATGTTCTGTCCTCAGTAAAACCGTCTCTTCTTCCTGACTCTGAACTACATACCTAATAATTTTTAATCCCTGTCAATTAGATGTCAACAAAAACAAAACAAAACAGAAAAAACGTGAAAAACACAGCATGGCTACCCATTTCGCCTGTAGATCCTTTTCAAACATGTTTCTTAACCCTGCTGAGGCTGAAGATACGCTTACTCCGTACAGTAGGCGCCTCGTGTGTTGATCCGCCATCCGCCTCCATCCTGACCTCTTTCAATAAATAACATTCGGTATGTATCTCCCCGTGCTTGAAGAAAGAAACAACGGCAACCTGTCGACGGGGGAATAGAGAGCTCCATTCAGCTGAATGAATGCATCCCCACAGAGCATTTTGCTGCGGAGACACGGCAAAAATCTGAAGTGGCTGCAGCCCTACTGTAAATCATGATGCCTCCCAGTGCTCTCTGCCTGCCTCTATTGTGTCGGCCCTTTTCGCTTTGCTGCCCATGTGTCAGAACGGCTCACGTCCCCAGCATGAAACATCTCTCCCCTGGCTGCTGCCTCTTTCTGTGAGCTTCACGCAGCTGTCTGTTTCGCTTCCTCTAACATAGCGCCCATACCCTTCTCCCCCTTTCTTTCTCACTTTGTCTTTAACCATCAACCTCTTGCTTTCTCTCCCATGCATCTCTCTTTCTCTCCCTCTTTCTGTTTTGTCAGTGCTCTTGCTCTCTTTCTTCCCCTCTCGACCTCCGCCTCAGTCTGATTTTCTGCCTGCTGAATAAGCAGTGCAGAAAGACGCGCCGTTGTAATGACGTCTAAGTGTGTGTGGTAGGCTCCAGACTTTGAATGAATCCAAAAACCAGGAAAGAACTTGCAGGGTAAATACCAGCAGATTTCCGAACCAAAACCCTAAAAGTATCGAAATTGTTAAACACAAACGAATTCTAATTAGAATGTTCACAGTTTTACAAAGATCAGTCATATTTACATTTTGAAAACAAAGAAATTGTTTGTAGCCACACCACTGGAAAAACGAAAAAAGTAAGTAAGTACCATAAATTATGATTATGTCCCTATATGTCTGATGGACTCACGTTTCACCTAACACACAGAACAATTTCTTGAAAAAAAGAAGTTCATAAGCTAAAAATTTATATTCCTTCCAATCCCTTTTACTTTAAATCAGTGTAAATGTTGATGAAGGCTAATGTGTTATAACTTTATTTTAGACCTGATTTTATGTATTTATTTTGTATGCCTTAAAACTTAGAATAGTAGACTTATATGAGTCATCAAACTGAAGGTTATTTCTCAGAGACAATGTTTTGCACCTGGAAGGAAAGTCAGACTGTCTCCCCAATGTTTTTTTTTTTTTTTTGTATATCTTCTATCCTTGGGTATAAAACTCATGTGTTGACTCTGTCTGGTAGAGCTTATTACTTTGACCTGAACAACAGTGTGTGAGGTGTGAAGCTCTCATATCATGTGCAGTATATGAATAAACCTGAGTAAGTGCTTTTCACCTTAGCAGGGCTCTCTACCCCCCGCCCCCTCCACACCATGTTTCATTTGACAGCGCAATAACATCTATTGATGTCCAAAAGTTGTGCTAAATCTTTAACTTCTCAGTCCAAATATTCCTAAACCATGTTTAGCCATAGCACCTGTGATCAGAGCCAGAGTAGAAATTTTGTCAGCTTGAATGCTGGTGGAATTTTATTTATTTAATTTTATCCTTTACAATTTTAGCTACATGCCGTCATTAGCCACAGTGGTAATACATAGGTGAACTATACGCATCAAAGAGAGCTTTTAAATCTCTGGCTATGGTGCCGGTTAGATAGGTTTCAAGGCTACTACACTCAGACATAACTGATTACTTCCTACTGCTGACTGGGTAAATCACTATTGTAAAGTTTTATATGATGAACTGAAATTAAAGGCAAAGTTTTGTTTTTGTCTTTGCCCTGATTTCATACATTTCATGTGTGTCCTTCAAATAAGAGGGAATATTACACGAACCAGATTGTTCTCTCGGGATGGACCACTCTCAGAAATGACTGAGATTTACAGAACCGTGTGTGTATTTGAAACATTAAGTGACTAAAAAAAATAGAAACTGAATGTAATTACATAGGACATAAAACAGTAAGACTTCCACAATACCTATATCTGTCCTAGAAACTAAATAGCATCCGTCCACAATCTCCTCTCCCTGGAGATCACATGTTCCACAGTGTCCTCTTTTGGAGAATCTGCAAACTGCATGCTCTTGAGCTGAGCAGTCAAACCCACAGTGCAAGGAAAAGAGGAAGAGGGGGGGAACAGTGATGGCTAGACCATCAAAAGAACAGATATTCTTTCTTGTCTGCAGAACAAATTCCTTGGAATATTGTGTTTATCTGTTTCGATAAACATTATCTGTTTAGCAATCCAATATCAGTATGTATGACAATGAAAGTCAAATATGTTTTTCAAACATATTTGTTTTTCAAACAAATATGTTTTTCTCAACTTCCCACAAACATGGTACAAAAATCCTGGTTTGTGTAGTTGGCAGTAAACAGACGGATATTTGTAGTCTGGATTTAAACACACTGACTGTCTCAGCTTCTCTATAGTAGACTGCTCTGTAAGACTGATGCTCTGAATAAGCTGTGATGTCTCCTCCTCACCCTGTGTTCATGTGTGTTTGCAGTGGATTGACCATAATGTTAATATCCTCAGTGTTTGTGTAGTCCGGCTTTGGGAGTTGCAAGTAATAATCAGTGTCCGCCGAGACCATATAGCAGAGGCTTCCCATCAGGGCAAAGCCCCTACCTTGCATCAAGGCGGCACGCACTCTGTCTTGGCAGAATGATAAATGGCTCTTCTGGGAATAAGAAGTCACATCTTAGTCTTTTTGTTTGTTTTTTTTTTACCCCACAAGGATCTAAAACAGAACGGTATCTTTTTATGATGTACTGTACCAACTTGGTAGAATGCCACACAGGTAACTGTGCTGGCTGATGATGTTACATAACAGAAGACGAAGGTGGGAAGTAAATACATTTGGACAAGTAGTCCAACATGCACACATCTGATGTATTTATAATTTACATGATTTTAATTTTTTGCAAAACCTCATCCATCTTCTGCTAAGAGGAAAAGTGTGTACTTTTCATCACACATTTAATCAACTTCTATATTTTAAGTTTAATGCAGTGCTCAAACCAGAAGCTCTATTTTTCTTTTTTTGTTTTTTTTTTTACTTGGAAAAAAAGACGTATAAAAAAAATATCCAAAGTTGATATATAATCACTGAAAATGAAAGCAGAAACAGAACTGACCAGTCTGCCGTTGTTGTCTCATGTGGAGTTTCCAAAACAGACAGAAAAATTCTGGATAAAAGCAGAAATATAAATCGATACAACTAAAATGTAACAGTTAGTTTTAAAAAATAAAATTATTTACTGTTCCGTAAGATTCTCACGCTGGGTGCAGACAGCATTGGTGTATTGACAGAAGACTCCATTGATTCTTTACAGCAGACAGCCACTCCTCTCTCTTGCAGGTACTGCGTACCCCCGCTAAATCTTTTAGGGGTACGCAGTACCCGACCGTACCCCCTTACTTTCACCGCTGACTACAAGACAACAAAAATGATGCTTTTTGCCCCTATTTACACACAAACAGTAATCTGGTTTTTATGTAGTGGATTCTTTCTCGTTGAGTGGCCATTTGATACAAACTCCTTTAAGGAGGTCATAAAATTGTCTTAGCAGTTACGAGCACTAGACCATGAAAAAACATCAAACAGTATTTCAACAAAGCATTAGCTCAAAGCTCCAGAGTGTAACTTTTATGAAAAATATTATTTTTACATATTTGTCGAAACTGTCATACTTACAAATCATTTGAGATCCACTGTATATTCCTTTTGCTGCTATTATACTGACACAGTTTTGTTTGTTTTTTTAATAGTTGAAAGTTATGTTGTAACACTGATTATCAAGATCTGAAACTTAATTAATATGATAAATCTGAAGCAAGTAATCATCATTTAGAACATCTGTTGTGGAAAATCTCTATGTACAGTAGGCGTGCTCCAACCAGCCAAAATAAACAAAAACTGTATGCAGTAATTATATTGCCCAGCATGCTCCCTGTCCATGTGCCCCTGGCTGGTAATAACCTTTAGCTAATTACCATTTTTTTTTCCTCCCTGCATCTTAATATCAGTTCATAAAGCAAAGCAGTGCTAATTAGGGACAGTGTGTGAGATGATATCCAATTAGGGCTCTGTCTCTCGTCTCTAAACAAGTCAGCTGACTTGATTCATCTTTACCTCATGCTTCCCCACAGCTATGTGGTTGGAGGGGAGTAAGTTTCATTGAAAGGATGGACAGTGTTCCCTAATGGTGTACACTTTTAGACAGCAAAAAAAAAAAAAAAAAATCAGGGTGGTGATGAAGATTCCCAGCAGGGGTACAGGCCAATAAAAGTACAGGCTTTTTAATTAATGTCACAAATATCTCTTAATTTCACACAGCAAATATTTTTGCCACTACATTTTTTTTTTTTATAAAGCATCAAACCAGATTGAATGTATATTTAGTGATGTTCTGCAAAGTAGCTTTTTTTTTTTTTATGTGTGTCTAAACATGACCCCAGATCACATTCCTCCGCAGTGCCTGCAAGTAACACAAGAATGCCCCTGGCCTGGTGGTCATTTCCTTTTTTAGAAGAAACTGCAGGGCACCAAACAGGGTTCTATACAGACTAGAATCAGATTAGTGTCATGGGGCCAGCTGCCGTGAATGGGTGTCATGTTGGTGGGTGTCGGAGAGTAGGGTCTGCCTGTCACCACCCCGTGTCATTTCAGTCTGATTGCCACGTCCCCGCAGACATCAGAGACTTGCCGATGTAATCTGCAGTCATTCAGCAGTGACCTGCGGAAATGGAGACCGATGCCGGCGCCGAGACTGAAAGAGACCGAACGAATTGGTTGGCCCTTATATTTATCTACCTGACACTCTGAACTCTGAAGAACCTGCAGAAAGCCATCACTCCTCCGCTGTATTCACACAGAATCCTGACACGTTTAAGAGCACTGGCAGCAGCAGTGGCACATTAAAAGCTCGAGATGGAGGAGCACTTGGCTAATTGGTTAAATGATGCATTAAGACATAAGCTTGACTAACTGCAAGAACCGCCCGGCATTTTTCTGTATGGCAGCACGAGGCCTGGAGGTTCTCGTAAATAGTCGAACAGATTTTGTCTGCTTCTGGCCTGAATGGTGATGAATTTATCAGAACTTAGCCCTGCTTTTGGTAATTACAATGTAATCGGACCTAATGACTTATTAGAATCTCCAAAAACGAAATCATAGCATCGTGTGTCGGATGCTATGGATGCTACCATTAAACAGAAGAATGAGGTCATCGCGCTATATACCTATCCAAGAAAGCAGGAACTGGATCTGTTCTGCAGATGACCTGGCGCAGCAATTCAAGCAACAGGAGCCTCAACTAAATGTTGAATGCACATATTTTAGAGTAAATGGGCATATTTTAAAAGTAGGGTGACATTTCTGTATTTAAAAAAAATCATTTTTGTTAGTCGTACGTAATATTCCAGATTTACGAGAAACAAATCTTTGGGTTTTCATTAACTGTAGGCTACAGTCATTGAAATGAACAGAAATGATCACTTGGAGTATGCCGGTGTGTGTTACATATGTTTCACGTTTTGAACTGAATTACTAAATTAAGTTTAGTTACCTTCTATTTAGCTTGTTTGAGATCCATGTCAGTCCTTCAGAATAGCTTTAACATCCCTCCCCAACAAGCCTATGGAGAGAACATGTCTTATCTACTGACAATATTATTCAATTCCAGAGCATTTTATTATTAGAGCAAACATTAGCATAATTCTTTGCTTGGCTATATTCCAGCCATCTCCAGTATCTGTAGTGATGGCAGCTTGGCTTTCTTTACTTCCCTGACCTGCATTCTCAATGGCCTCCTGAAAAAACAACAACAACAACAAAAATAGAGCTTTAGGGCCTTGTCGACACACAGGGAATTAGCCATGCAAGCACTTCTTCTATTTTGGAGATTTTGTTATGGAGTTGCACTTTGCCAATGCTAATTGTCCAAGCTTGTGCAGGGGTCAAAGAGGGCTACCTCCCTATTGGGAAGGTGTGTTTCCTCTTCATCTGGACATCATGTTACGTCCGGCCATGATTTGCGTCAGCAAGGCTTGAGTTTAAATCCCCTTAATCACATTCAGGCACATTAGGAGAATCAATAATGGTCAGCCCCGTTTTTTTTTTTTTTTTTTTTGTGTTCCTCTGTATTCCATGAGGAATCCTGAGCTCTTAAGTCTGCTAAAGAACTTGGGAACTGCTATGTTGTAAAAAAAACAAAAAACTATTTAAAATATGTAAAGACCACAAAGGTGTAAAGCCTTTACATGACATGTGAAAAAAGAGGATTTCTCTGAAGAATAAACCAATTTTATTAAATATACAGTCATATTCAGTAAATTAGAGTATTATTGAAAAGTTAATTTATTCTATTAACTCACTACTACATACAGTTATGTATATTACTGTCATACGATTTTCAAGAAGCATTAATATTTTTGTTAGGCCCTGTATACGGACTGATTTGCTTTACTTTGATAATGTTGCAGGCAGCTGAGCATTCTGAAATAATAATAAGAAAAACAGATTGTCAATTACATTACGCTGCCCCATAATGAACAGTTTGTGAACTCAATAATGACGATTATGATTCTAATTAATTCCATTATGCCGCACATTCAATTTGAGTAAATGATCATAATTTAAAGTACATTTAGATGGTATTTGTCCAAATAAGTACATGTTTGTTGGAACCGTCTTATCTGTTCTGGAATCGGTATATTCTTTTTTTTTTTTTTTTTTTCTTATTGATTCACTGTCCCTGCGGTTCACGAGTGTAGCCATACAGGGCCCGGAGAGCAAAGCATTTTAATCTGTCAAGATGCCACTGGCAACAGGCAAAAGGGAAAAGAGAAAGAGGGGTAAAGTTTTGATGAAAGAGGGGAGATGACACCAGCCGGTCGGTGCTGGTGTGCACAATGGTGGAAGCCCACACGCATACTTGCACCTGCACATAAAGAAAAAAAACAAAAAAAACCAAGCGAAACGTGGAGCTTGTCTGTCAGTCAATCAGTCAATGTCCTCTTGAGAGACTTGACTTCTGGTCTTTATGTCCCCACAGACATCTCAACACAGCTCACTGAGCTGTGCAACAGGCCGCTGGTGGCGCTCCACTTCGCACTTGATATGTTACAAATGTGAACGTGTGGACTCGTCGACGTGACTGATGTGGACAGAGTTACCTTTACTTTAAAAGAAAAAAACAACAACAACAAAAAAATCTCAGGGCAAAGCACAGAAAAGCAAATGTGCACGTCGACAGTTTAAAATAAAACACGCTTGTTTTTGTTTGCTTGTGTTGCCAGCTGAGGTTTTGTAGTAGCAGTTAATTCCCAAGACAGCTGCAGCGGTGTTTGAGAGGAGGCTCCTGAGCAGCTTTTATTGGCAAAACATGCTAAAGGTAAGATGATGAATTAGAACATTGCACTAAGGCGGTGAGCTGAATCTTCTGTGTGTGTGTGTGTTTTTTTGTTTTTTTTTTTCTTGCAGAGCTGTATACACAACACAAGAGAAAGTTTGCTCCCAGGAATATTCATGGTGGAATTCCAGAGAGACATCACGCCTACTTCAACTGAATCCAGATGAAGAAGGTGGCTGCCAACAAACCTTGGTTTTGTGCTAAGGCAGAAGGTACATAGATTTTTATTACATCAGAATGCTGACAAATGTGTGTACAACAATTTTTTGCTTAGAAGTTTACATACTGATTATAGTTATAAATGTCATATAGATTTTTAGATTTTTTTTGGTGCATTTGAACTATTCTTTTTCCGAATAAGAGGAGTGATACAGCATGAGATTTTGGTGAGTTAAAAATATTTATGTTTACAAGTTTGACTTTGTGGAATTTTCTCTAATCCACAACGGGTCAAAAATATCTTTGACTATAAATCGCTTATTTTATTTTATTTTATTTTTGTCTTGATAGGCAGAGTTTGTTGACACTAGTTGGGATACGCTTAGCATAGTGCACACATTTTCACATTGACCAGGGTAATTCCAGAACGTTAGCTTTCTGTATCTGTCCCAGAGCCAATTTAGATGTGAGATGGGCATCACTTTCCTCTTGGATTACTATTTCAATTATTCAAGTTTCGTATGTTAATTTTACTTAATGCAGATTAATCGTATGCCTTATTTTTGGCCTAAAAGCCTTTCTTACCTGCAATCACAGCAGTGCTTTATTTTACTTTGGTGCGGTCAGCAAATGCAGAGTCCCAAACGAGTGAAAAGATGAACCAGGTTTAAAAACACCCCAATGAATGTTTGGATGAAACCAAGGTGCTATGTGGCCTACTTACTGCAATGATGAATTATCCTTGCACCGAAGCACAACCAGTTTATAGTTAGCATTTCTAAATTGGAGAAATGCTAACTAAATAACTCCATTCTGTTTCAAACGTAAAGGAATTAATTAGGAATCTATTATATTGTAACTTGCTTTGGTTATAACGCAGACTTACAACTATTCTCTGCACTTTCTAATTTGTTGAGAAGAACAAAACAAAAAGAAGTGAGTTCAGGTATGAAACTGTATAACGAACCAAAACAAAAGCAGTAGTGTGAACAATTAGTTGTAGCTTTGCGTACAAGCTCCGAATTGCAACTTTGCAATGGAGGAACGGTTCTGTTGTCCATAAAGTTAATATGAAGAGGGGAAACTCTTTGAAGGCAACAGGGACAACAAGGTAGTGTGAAATAAACTACTTCTAAGAATTTCTAATAGCAGTAGGTGTGGTTTCTAAAGGAGATTTCAGCAGTGGGTAAAAAGTGTAGTGTGTGTGTGTGTGTGTGGGTCTGTGTGTATCCTTTGTTGGTGGCCCATCTGTAATGTACAAAGGCGATTAAGTTTGAGCCGCAGTCGGGGCAGCAGACACTCCGTTGAGTGGTGCGGTGCAGATAAGAATGAATGCAAATATACAGCAAGAGTGACACATTAACCTTGGACAAGGTTGGACTTTAATGCTGCAAGCCAGCGAGGAGCACTGGGGCGCCTGCTGAGCTAAAATACACAGCCGCATATCCGAGCACACACACATTTACACCTGCGCTTCAAAAAGTGTGTAAACATGTAAAAGAGCTCCAAACCCGCTGATGCACACATACGCAAATGACGACCGATTATTCTTTCATCACAATATTCAATGGCAAACTCAAAAATTACACACTTTTATTTAGTCACAGAAAGCTAGACTAAGCACCAGGGAGAGAGAGTGAAGTTCTTAAGCCTATGTGTGGCACAAAAACTATTTGTGTAGTACTTTTTTTTTTTCCTCTATTTTTAAATAGCCACCTATTAATTTTGACTGTAGGTATACGATTGTGGAGGACTCAGGATAGTTCATTTAATACGATTCCCCCCCCCCGTTCAATAATTCTACGTCTTTGGTGGCAGAGATGAGAATTCGCGTTAAACTAAGCACACATAAAGACCTAAAACTTGACTTGGACCTGAAGACCTGAGATTTTGAGTCATGCTCGGAAGTCTTGGCTCGGGCCCTAAATATTTGAGTTCTGATTTTAGCAGGGAAATTCAACTCCAATCTTCATGGGCATCTGTGACCAAATTATTTGACTCAGGTGTGTTGAAGCTGACGCATCTAAAAGTTGCAGGACACCGGTCCTTGTGGACTGGAGTTGAATACCACTGACTTAGTCTCACTTTAATGAGTCAAGACTTGAAATAGACTTTTACTCTACAGACTTAATACTTCATTTTAACTTGCACTCCAAATACTCATTTCATCTTAAATCTGCAGTACAACTTTTATAAAAAAAAAAATAAATGAATGTTTTTTTACGTATTTGGTAAAGCTGCACCATGTCGCGACAGTGTAGAATAAGACCGATCATCTGTGAAAAAAGTCGAGCTCCTCTGCCTTCTCCCTCTGTTTTGCAGTCATCTGCGGAAATACGCCACTCTGCCAGACATAACCAATCAGATCCAGGAGAGGAGGTCCTTAGCGCTGTCAGGTATGCTCATGTATGCGGTGCTCACACTCTATCTGCTACGCTGCAACTCCTTCTCCACAGCAGAGCCTGCCATGAATGCTCAAGCTAGTTAGCATGGCCACAGATGACTGTGGATAAACAGTTTTCCTGGAACACTGAGTTGCTTCCCCACTATTTGCACATTGAGCCAAGCGTGCCTTTTTTATAACAAACACAGCTCTTGCCAGAGCTGTGTTTTTAACTGTTACATTTCCTAGAAATAGGGCTGCAGAAAGCTAACTAAAGCGATCTCTAATAACACTAGTTAACGCCTCTTTCTCCGACAGTCTTTCTCTCCCTACATTCCTTTCAATTGCTTTGACGTCAGATGCAGGGAGACAGTATCTAGGAGCAGGTAAAAATAGTGCAGCAGAGGTAAGAGACATCAGGTTGAGATGTGCTGAACAGATGGAGAGGGAAAACAGTGGATACCAATAAAGTAGGTGGAAATTGGCCGTGGCGGCTCTTACTGTACAGTGTTTGCCGCGTTGCTCTGTGATGAGTTCTTTTGGGGACCCCAGGATATTAAAACCTGGACCACTATGTGAGCAGGAAGTTGACTTTTTCTCGGCGACTTCATTTTAAATTAACTGTTGGACGAGCAGTTTTATCATAAACAATGGAAATGAAAATCTGATAAAAAAAAATAAAAAAATACGCACCAGTTCAAATGTTATAGTTTTAATCATCACCCTGTTGATGATTAAAACTATAATCATCAAATCCCAAGAAAACAAAATAAAAATCATAGCAAAATCTAGGCTTATTTCATGAGACTGAGGTCAAACTGTTGTGTTCACAGCCAAACAGACGTCTATTAACGTCTATTAACGTCTATTAACGTCTATTTCTGTGGAAAAATGTTTGGTGGACAGAATGTCTTAGTAGGCAGACCAATGTGCTCTGCTTGAAGTTGAAGTTGAGTTTTAATGTTTTTTTTTTTTTTATCCATTTAAGAAGCTTTGCACTGTAGGCATTTAGACTTGGTTTGGTGAAACTTTCAACTCACTATGTGCTATAACTCAGCCTGGAGTTTTGTTTTTAATCTCTTTCTCCTAGTTCCCTTTGCTCAATGTATGTGCAGCGGTGAGTTTGAGTTAAAGTTAAGTTTCCATGGGTACTGCTCGGTTTCTTATGAAGATTATTATTTTCTATTATTCATAAATATTAAACGATTAACTTGTTAAATATTACATACATTAACAGTTTTCTGAAGTCTTAGCCTTCCTAATAAAAATTTAAGTCCAAATCAGCAAACTGACAACAATTCGCTGAAAGAAAACACCCTTAAAGGACCTAATGTTCAAACATTTGCACTTGAGTCTCTGAAAACACGTTAAAACTCCAGCCACAGTGAATTACTGTCGGAGTACGCGGAGACGCAGCTCATTCATTGAACCGCTGTATGCAAACTTAGAGCAAATTACAGAACATTTCTGACACTGAGCATTTATCAGATCAATTCGACTTGAAATGACAGAAGCTTTAAGAGTTGTAAAGATGGAAATCTTAGTTTTTCCTTGATTCGCTGTCCAGCTTATAAATTATTTTTTTTCTGAGATAAACATACTGTTCATAAAGTTCAAATAAATACATCACTCTTGTGTTGAAGGGCAAAAAAATAGACTGTTGGAGCAATCCCACTATTTTTGCTAAAATAAATGATCTATGTAGTCAAGTAAATTATTATAAAAACGACACAGGCTGACCTCAGTCAGCATCACATGCATGAATTCCGATTTGTGAAAATATTGGCTTTGAACCTTTTGTTGAAAAACTGCAGTCAAATAAGCAAGATAAAAACCGTGTTTATTTAACTTTATTTAAAAAGTGAATGAAAGATGATTACATTTTGAGAGGACTGCTGAATTGCCACAGGGTAAATAAGCTGCAAAATCAAGACTGACGCCTAGATTTTGTCAACAGGTGAATTCAATGAATAGTTTCATTGATGTTTCACATTTAATCTGTTTCAGGCTTATTAGCTTGGATGCCGTTTGATTGAGTCATACTTCGGCAAGTGTTGAAGAAAGTCGACACTAAACGACACGCTCCGCACAGTCGCTTTGTACGATTTCTGGAGATTAAAACACATTAAAAGTAACTAAATAGATTTTGTTCATTTTTCAAGGCCTTAAATGGCATTAAAAAGTATTAAATCTGATTCTCAGTGGCATTCAAAAATTTGTCATCACTTTTTTTCAGTTGAAATAAGACGAGTTCAGCATGCCTGAATTGCATAGCCAGACTCGCACGTTGGAGGCCAATGGGAACATACGTTAGCGTAGCACACAGAACCGTTTGGTGAGCAACTGTAGGTGAGCCAGGTGTTGGAGGGAAAACCTTAAATCTACTCTCCTATTGGAAATACATCAGGTAGGCGAAGGTCACAATTTTAGTCTAAATTTGATCAGGTTTATTAATTTATTAAATATTAGCAGAAAGTTGCTAAAAAGAATGAAGTCTGTGTGCATACTTTTATTCTGTGCTTCTTTTTGGCTGTTGTGTGGGATAAGAAAAAACATAGTCATTTTGCAATGTAAGAAATGACCAGTCTGTTAGTACAGTGTACTGACAGTACACCCTACCCTAACCCAACAATAGACAAAACGCCAAATGAAAAAAAAAGGAAATTGCTTATGGAATACAGAAAAGGGCCGAGCAGACCCGGTCATAAAGCCTGGAATCGAGTTGCATTTGAGCAGGGATGCTTGTTTTTTTTTTTGTTTTTATCCTTTCTGGAAGCCCAAGAAATAACTTTTGGGATTTGCTTTGGTCTTTTTCATTAAGTCACTTTTTTATCACCAACATGATTTGATTTGAAGTGATTTGTTTATGCAGAGGTGGTTCCTTTTTTTTTTTTTTTTTTTAATAATCACAGAATACATTAGCGCTTCTTTACTTTGCTCCATTTTAAAATCCAAGCCTGTTCCAAGCCTGCGCATGCTATGAGAGTGTTAAGGCAAACTGTGTAGGTGTATATAATTATGACTCAGAGAGGAAGAGAAGTCCTAGAGATACCATGGCAGACGATATTATTTCTCTCTCCCAACATTCCTGCTTCCCCCCTGAGCTGGTCTGGTGAATGAAGGAGAGAGAAGGAAAGGTTGTGCCAGAAAGGTAGAGTATTGAAATTCAGGACCACTTCACCTAGCCCAGGAGTGGCTGTCTGAAGATTAATGAGCTATTTGGGGAGAGTTCAGCTATTTCACATGCACAGGGTCCACATTAGTGATATAATTAATTTTACAACACTGAGGTGTTGTCACCCCTCAGTAGCGTGCCATACGCCTATGATAAGCAAACCCTAATTAAACAACACACAAGAAGAAAAAAAAAATGACATTCAAAGTCCTGGGAGGAAAAACAAGCCCTTGCTTGAGTCGAGCCCAAGTTTTTCTTTCCTAGTAGGACAGCTTTGCATGGGTTTGGAACAAAATCATTTAATTGATTTTGATTTCCTCATCAAGGTTTGAAGATATTTTGAAAAAAGTGCTGAAAGATGAGCGATGTGCAAAACTCGCATCTTCACGCACATCTTAGCTGATTTAAAAGGAGCAACAAAAACCTGAAAAGCAAAGTCAGTAATATAAATAATGACATGCTGATGAGAGATGTCCAACTTCACACTATAATCCTCAATATCCATTTGGGAAACTGTGAAAATGAAGACTGGGTTTTTGTTGTTGTTTTTTTTAATCAAACAGTTGCAAAATACGTCAAACACAAAAATGAGCTATTTTTGTGTTTGACGTAACACAAAACAACAACAAAAACTCAGTCTTCATTTTCACAGTTTCCCAAATGGAAAAGTGAAGACTTTTCACAGTCTTCACTGTGAAAATGAAGACTGAGTTTTTGTTGTTGTTTTTTTTAATCAAACAGTTGCAAAATACGTCAAACACAAAAATGAGCTCCAAATAATTTCCATCTAGGTATTAGTTCATGTTCCAAAATATTATTATAGCATTTTTATTCACTTTTGTGGTGAAATTGTGACTGTGAAGGGATATGGTTAATTCTCATAAAGTTCAGAAAAATATAACCAATAATTATGTTATATAAAATCTGGAGCAGACGGTTACGTAGGCAATTTTCGACTGCCTCTAAGACGGATTTTAAAGCCTTTTAAAGCCTCTTGTTATGTGTCGGTTTCTAAACGGTTGACAACGACCTAATAGCAAGTGGCAAGCACATGCACAGAGGTGCAGCCCTACAATGAAAGCGCAGCAGTTCCTTTATAACCCGAAAATGCCATGTGGAGCGCTGTGCAAATAGAAAACAGAATTATTTATATTCTGGCGGATTGCAGCCTAATGGAACAATGCAGTAGCTGCCCTGCAGGGAAAATATGTGGTAAAGAAGGATTAATTTGTGTGAATAAAACGCCTTGGTGATTTTTTATGATTTGTTTCCACACATCAAAGTGAAAGTGGAATAACTGCTTATTTTACAAAAAAGAGAAAAATGCTAATCAAACTCTGGGTGACATTGAAACCATGCTGATAAAATGTTTTAAGCCCACCATACGGCCGGGTATTCAGCGTCACGTTCTCTGCGGAGGCAAGACGTGGAGATGTATGGATGAAAGATTCTTGTGCTTTAAATAATTTGTTAGTGTTTGTCTGCACAAATGGACTCTCGGGAGGGAGCGAAGCGCTTTATTTGTGCTGGAATAGTTTGCTTTTCTTTTCTCTTACTCGTCATCAAACGACAGCTCCTGAAACACATGAAGAAAACTGCGGGGACAATCTTAGCAATTTGAATGTCTTCACGATCAGGATTCACTTAACCGCTCCTCAGAATTACGTAAGATATAATTATGAAGTGACAAAGCCGTGTTCTTCTTTAGCTACAGGGTTACGACTTTATGCTTATATAATATTCGGTCTTACATGCCCTTAAATTGAACGCAAAGTGAAACCGACTACCTTCAGAAGTTTGTTGTTTAGTAAAAATAATATCTATTACAACTAATAATCCCCTTTTTATGTTTGATCCAAAGAAGAATCTGAGGAATTTGTGCGGCGAATGGACTTCAGAGAGAAATGTCGGTGCGTCTCCTATTTTAAAATGTCATAAACCTATTCTTTTATTAAATCATGATCTAAATATGAATAAATTCAAATAAAATTGAATCAGTGCCATAGTTTTAAGCATAAATAAATAAAGGGGACTCAGGTTGATTTGATTTAGGAGGTATAAAATTGATTTACCTCAATTAGTGCTTGTCAGATCTGTGGCATCACTGCCTAGAGAGACACATTAGGCGTTTTAGCCTGTTCAGTCTTTTTACCATTTGTTAGCATGCTGACTCCAGCTGCAGTTTTTACCTTTTGAATCCCCCCAAACTCTTGAATTTGCTTTTCTTCGCAGATTCAAGAAGAAAAGCTGCATTTATCCCTGCTGCTTGTGTACTTTCCTTGGATTAAACCACGTTCTTCCACAGATTTTCCCATCAGTACACACACAGCACTCTGTAAATGGTCAAAATCCCTCGGAGTGACCTTTTGTGACTCACTTACCTTGTGAAGTGAGTCAGAGAGCGCCTACTGGATGTCTAAGTCAGCACTCAAGGCATGGCTATAACCCAATATTTTTTTTTTAAAACCCATCTTTTAATTGCCTTATGTAATATTCACATGATCAGAGAAACTGAACAACTACTTAGAATATGTCACTCAATGTGTATTGAATTTATATAACATAGAAGTTTACATTTTTAGAAGTGGATTACCGAAAAATAATTGATACTTTAATTCACTGAATGAGTACGAACGCATTCAGCTCCAAGTGATGTAAAAAGACAGTACGTAGGCAGAAATTTGGATCTATTCGTCTTGGCAACGTGCACGAATCAAAACCATCTTTCATCACCGGCCCAGAAAGCTAAACAAGCTTCTCCTGACAGGAAAGGCACCATCACTCCAAGTTTCTCGCCTTCCCTCACCGCCTTGCCTGATAGGTAACACGGTTAAAATGGGCAGAAGTAATGGGGGACAACGCGAGTGAAGGCAGTGCCAACAGCTCCCGGGTCCCGCATGTGGCGAGCCTTGCCCATGCGACAGATGGATGTAGTCTCTGGACTGATTAATGTGCTCACTGGCCTGCGCTTCAGTGGCTGCAGCAAAGAATGAGTCTGCAAAAAAAAAAAAAAAAAAGAAGAAGAAGATGAAGGAAAAAAACCCCGCATTATTTATTCTGCCTCCAAAACAGGTGTTACACTTGTTCTTCCTCGCTTTCGTTCCACTGCTGTTAGTATAGGTGGATGATCCAACCAAACGTATCTGACATGAAGGTCAGCCAGACAGTATTCCCTACCAGAATACATAAATGAATCTGAGGCAAGTCAAACCTTGGGCTTGCATAAATTCATCATGAAACATAATGGAACACCACGGCGGGGCACAAAACAAAAACGCAGTCGTAGTCAAGGTCAGCATTGTTTATGGAGCCTTTCAAAACACATCACTAACTGCTTTACAGAGCAGCCCGTAACATAAAGAATGGGGTTGATTATGATTTAACAAATCACAGGCATGTCCTCCCTGCTTAGTCTGAGTGTTGTACAGGCTACAGCTCGAATTTATTCCGCGGCTCCACTCAAGTGTTTGTCTTTTTTCCAGCTTACTCGCCACGGGTCTCTAGCATTTTGCACCGCAGAAAAGCCCAGGCAACCCTTCTATTAAACCTTAACAAAAAAAAAAAAAGTAAAAGAAGTCAATATGCAATCTTACAATGTGATCTGAGAAGCGTCTTTTCGTCGCGATGACACCGGAAGCTCGGCGAACCGTAATGCCAAGACCGATAGTCGTCAATGCCAAGCGAAGATGAAGCTTATCTACTGTGAGCCATATTTCCTCTGTAATCTGGCCGGACAGTGTGTGCTGTGGCTCCGCTCTGATAAAGCTCATCTCCCTCACGAATGCCTTGCACTACATATTGCTCCCTATTTGCGGACCTGTAAGTTCCCGGGTGCCCTCCTTTCCCCAAAAAGCAACCCCAGCAGTGGTCTTTAGCTGTTGACCAAGTGCTGCTGTCCTGCGCCCTACCCAAGACGATCCCTCTCCCCCCTGCCCCCCACCCACCCACAAACTCACAGCTCGTTCATACGCGCTTTAAAGAGCCCAGCCCATCCCTTGGCGATTACTGTAGGGTGAAAATGAAAAATAGCATTTTCAGCACAGTGACATCTAATCTGTTTGGCGAGCTTTAATTTCCCCCGACGACATAATGGAGTGGGTGGGCCATAAACTCGTGTACTTTTGTCACGAGACAAGGACGACGCTTCAGTAGGGCACCTTGACATGCGGTTATTTTTCCTCATCTTCCGTAACTTGCGTGACATTATGGGTACTTTGTTGACTAATTACACACCCAAAAAAAAATGACTGAGAGCACATGTCATGAAACAAACTTTTATATCAGACAAAGCAGTAAAAAAAAAAAAGAAGCTAACTTGCAATATGGGAAAAGCTAATTGCCCCCTCCACCCTCACAACAATGCATCCACTCGCCTTCAACGTAAAGCACGTTGAAGATGTCAGAGAAAGTTAGAGTGATGTAAGCGCCTTCGAATTTGATGAGATAACTCTTCATCATCTCGACCCATCTGGTCAGCCCAGGTGCAGAATGATGGCTGGTCTCTGATGTGAGCAGAGCATTAGCCATGTCATGTATGTGCTCAAAATGGTTTTCCATCACTTTACCGAGTCCTTACCCCGAGCAGCAGGGGGAGACCCTGCTCACCCGACCCCTGACGGCTGCGGCTATTAGCGTGATGCACGGCGTCTCATTTCTCATCCCGCGTTCGAAGGCCAGCAGATCCAAGTCTTTCTCCTGGTTTCACACCGGCCTCCTTTTGCGTAGGAGAGAAGCAGCGACTGCACGGTGACACTTGCATGTGTACGATGGCAAGTTACGAAGGCTGAATATGCAGAAAAGTCGCGTGGAAACCTTCCTGCTGTGGCGGTAAAGTCGAGGGTTAAATTTCTTCTAAAGCAACAGGGAAAGATTTGGTATTTAAGGGTTGCAGTGCGGAGAAATTCTACTCCACCCGATCTACATTATGAGTAATGGATGCTGCAATAATGATACAACTCATTTTTTAATAATAATAAATATATATATATATATATATATATATATATATATATATATATATATTATTTTTCATGAAGACGGAAAATAACACAGAAACAAAGTGAGTTAAAGCTGACAGCATCTGAATGAAAAAGCTTCCCATGGGTCGTTCAGGAATTAAAATTTGGATAATGAAAGAAAAGCCCTTTATGTTTTCCTGATATTTTTCTGCATTGATAAAACTTTCATCATTTCGCCTTTGTTAACCTTTCTGCTTTATTTTTAATGGCTTTCTGGTGGAAAACATCAAACATACCCTTTTTTTTCTTTTGGTGTCTGCTGAAATCTAAAATTCAATTTAAAAGGAAAAAATTCTAAAGAAAGTGAAATTAACGACTGTTAAACAACCTTGTTAGCAGCAAAAGATGCACCTTTAAGCATAAGTCTTTCCTAATCAGGTAGTATAAAATCCTGATTATGGTGCAAATGCACTAACACACATCTGTGTACACACGCCGCGCGCACACACCATGGCGGCATAATGAATAATCACAAAGTCATAATTACCTTCTAACAACCTTTTTCTCACTACAGTGCATCTTTGTGATTGAAGTCCACCCACATTGAGTTAATTGCGTCTATTCCCCGATGCCACGAAAATGCAATTAAAATGCAGGCGTTACCCGCAGTCCTGCGAAATCATCAATACAGTGCGTTGTTAAAAATAGGCCAGGTGTTTGGCTTTTTGGTTGAGCCTGAAATGTTGTTCCAGGGATCTAGACGGCGGTGTTGATAGGAGAGTGCTCTTTTGTTTTTTTTTTTGTTTTTTTTCATTTTCAGATAAATCAGTGACAAACATGTCAACAAAACTAAACCGGTCCGTAGAGAATACAGCACGGTGTGTTTTATTGGTCAGTTACAGCCCCAAGTTTTTCAGGATGTGTTTCTACCAGTTTTGCAGGTCTAGAAAAATCTTGGTAGTTCTTCTTTGCAAAAAAAAAAAAAAAAAAAAAAAGTTTAAGCTCAGTCAGAGAGTCGTTGAGCTTCGCTTTCCAAGGACGTCTTACCTCAAATCCTAAATTGGGTGGATTCCTGGACTTGGAAGTCAATACATATGTTTCGATGCAATTCGTGCCTTTGAACGCAAGCGCATACACAAATAAATGTTGTGCAGGACTGTGTGTGCAGCTGATTTAATCAGATACAGATGGGCAGAAATCATCCCTGCTTTTTATTCGCAAGGAAAACCACGCTGGATTCGAGATCGATGAGGAAAGTGAAAACTGGCCCTAGAATTATTGGTCTACCACAACCTGAGCTGTAGGACATCTACACCACCAGGTGCAGAGGAAACGCACTGAGCATCATGGATGACTAAGTCTATTCCTCACACATCCCTCTTTCCTATTTACCACTGGGAAAGCAATGAAGATATTTTACTTCCCATCCAAAGACTGTTTTTCTCTTTTTGTTGTTGTTTGTTTGCTGCTGTCAAACTCAGAAATTGCAGCTTTTAAATTACTTTAAATTATACTTTTGAAGATGTTTTTTATTTTTTTATCTTATTTTAATGCAGTGTAGTGCCCCTGCAGAAGTGGTAAAAAAAAAAAAAAAAGATTTTAAGTTTACAGAAGATATGATGGATAACAGCCCATTTATTAATCGCTATTGTATTTATAAAGTAGACAAATAAGAATAGTTGGAAAGCAAAAATGTCTTCAAATGTAACCCAAAAACTGACGACAACAAAAAAAACCCGGCTTTTTAACCGAAACATCACGAGGAAAATGTATTGTGGCAACCCTTAAATTACATTAGAC
Organism: Poecilia formosa; assembly: GCF_000485575.1. Classification (NCBI taxonomy): domain Eukaryota; kingdom Metazoa; phylum Chordata; class Actinopteri; order Cyprinodontiformes; family Poeciliidae; genus Poecilia; species Poecilia formosa. The sequence goes on along the minus strand of NW_006799980.1, from coordinate 1,609,995 downwards.
CACCAATTTGTTACTCTTCATATTCATTTGTGACATTTATCCTCTAGTGAACAGCAATGTACTTGGCCAGCAGAAAGTTTTAAGCACTATATCCAAGAGTGTGAACTGAATAACGCCGAACAGAGAATTTTAAAATATCACATCTCAGTCCATTATTATCTGAGTCGCTATCAAACATGATTTGTAGACGGCACTGGTTGATGCATGGCCACAGGAGAACATGGTTGTAGGATGAGGGCAAGAATGATAAATGGTAATAATACATCAAACGTGTTTAGCACTTTTGAGGATACTCAAAGATTAACTTGAGTGGGAAAAAAAACAGAGAATATTTGCCTTAGTAATCAGATTTAAAATTACACTGTAAAATGTTATTTTGTTATTGAAGGATTTTTTTTTTTTTTCAGTGTTTTATGGATGTTTTTGAATTAAGTTTTTCTTTCTTTGTTTCCTGAGAGCAGCGTTGTGAAATAAGGGTACTTTCTGAGGGACATTTTGCTAAAGGCGTGTTTGAATGCAATTAAATGATACATTATTTGATTTATTTCTGCACAAATAAATGGAGCCTTGGGGGAGGGTTCATTCATTAAAATTATACTTGGAGATAAACTGAATTCCATCTGCAATTGGTAACGAATTGAATTTTGAGTTCAGTTTTGAATCAGACGTCAGAGTTTAAACTTGGTTTCTGATAATCAGACACTGTTCAAGGCTATCATTTTAGGGAGAAAAAAAATATCTGCTTTTATTCATATCTTAAAAATATATATATACTTACACCCTCCTTAACGAATTAAAAGCATTTCTTAGAATTACAGAATCCAAATCCTTTTATAACTGGATTTTTCCATGTTTGCACTTGTATTTTAACAATTCATCTTAGGTGATGAGCCGAAGTTGGAAGGCCTCCTGGCAATTACTCTTATCTTTAGTTCCCTCCAGAAACTCTCCATTGGGACTCCAAAAGTGTTAATACTTCCAGTTATAAGAAACATGTTGGTCAAATGAAAACATTACCTTAAATTAAAATCTGCCAAGACTAGGAATCATTTCGAGACTGACTGTGAAAATAACTGGCCCCAAATTTTGACAGTATAGCAGAAAGTGAAAGAGTACTCAAGTTGGCTTCGTTATAGGCAGCCGTGGAGGCCCAGGAAACGTCTCTGCTTATCATCTAACGAAAAGACTATGTCAGAAAATTAGGCTGTCCTGTGTAAAGATGGTACTTTCTGAGTAGTTCTTGACTGTGTGCCCGGGTCTGTACACCAGACACCTTCCACGCGGAGGCAGAAACTCTTAATAATGCAGCTCATCGTGCAGGTTGGCCTCTTCTCTGTTTAGCTCAGGCAGGTTGGGAGAAATGCTGATGATGCAATGTGCTGACCCAAATACACAACATGCTCCCAGCAGACTGTGCCAGCTGGGGCAAACTCTGTCTCGTTCTACCTCTTTTACACATCCTTACCCTGTTTTTTATTTGTCTATTTTAAAAAAAAAGAGAATGATATAACTTTTTTATTTATTTATTTATTTATTTTTTTTGCTGTTGCCCTGTTTTCCCTCCCCTCTCTCTCTCTCTCTCTCTCTCTCTCTCTCTCTCTCTCTCTCTTCCTCCCTCCCTCTGTCAATGTGAAACATGATCAGTCACCAGACGTCAGCGTCCTCTTTTTGGTGCAATGTTTTTCCGTGGTTTTGCTCGGAGAAAAAAATAAATTGACTGAAGGATGCAGCATTGATTTAACCATGAATCAAAAACAAAGATGCTCACTCATCTAATGCAAAAAGCACCAGAGACATAAAGGCTGATGAAACAGCCCACCATTTGTTGACAGGAGGAATCTGTGCAGAGAAATGTATCCCGGATTAAATAAAAGCAGTCTTTTGATCAGCTACACAAGACGGCGTCAAGCGACACGCCGCCCGACCGTGCTCTCCCTCTGGTTAACTACAGAAGTACCAGATGACCAATTTCTCGCTCGTTGCTCCTACTAGACAGACGGATCAGAAACAGACACCTCAAAACATCTGGGGCTTTTAAATCGGCAACGTGTGCCCAAGGGAGCAGACTGTATATGCTGCATCCACATGTACGCAGTCAATAAAAAAAAATAAAAAAAAAGCCGTGTGACATTACATGACAGCCACACAACCGGTTATACCGCCGGTAGCAGACTGTGGAGTCCATTGTTGTAACCCACAAACTGGCTGGGGGAGAATCAAAGCTGCGTTTTTGGGCTGAGCATTTGTCACCTGTCAACTTCGATGAGACCGAGTCCGGAGTCAGGTATTCAAAACTGTCAAGTGGCAAGTGGTTGAAGGAGTCTGGCAGGGCAAGGTGAAGTCCGGTGCCACGTCAGTCTGGATACGTCTGAGTCGAACAAGAAGTCCGTCAAGGGAAGCTGACTGAAAAGAGAAAGTAAAAATAAAAAAAATCAGTCAGACCAAATCTGAGTTGGTTTTGAAGACTCGTCAAAGGAAATCCCACGTCTTATCAAAATGTCATATGGGAATTTTTTCTGAAAAGTAAAGTCAAATGTGTTAAGTAAGAAAAAAAACAAAAAATTCTGTTTGTTGTAAACTGCTGAACACGGCAAGTTTTTTTTTTTTTTTTTTTTTTTTAATGTGTAAAAAAACACTAAGATCTGAATCTGTAGATACCCAAGTTGAGTCGAGTCAAACTAGAAATCCAGAGCAGAAGCTATTTTATGATGTATTTTACTCGGAGAGGACACACTAGGTTTTATAAACTACCAGACTGTTCCGAAGAAAATCAAAACAGAGAAGATTTCACAAATCCTAAGAACTGTTTTAAGGAACCGTAGTACTCGTGCACAACTCCAGGCCGTATTCAATAAACAGATGTTAGAGAATTTATGCTTGTTTCAACCTGAGTTGGTGTTAATACCGACTGCTTAACCAAATGCTGTGGAGCTACTTCTCATAATGACCATTGTGTGTTGAACAGCGAAAACAGTACAACGGGGATCTTGGCCTGCGGTAGCAAAGCAGGGAATGTGTTTCGTAACTTGACCATTTAAGCCATACATTAGAAATAATTCTGAACAAATATAACAGCTCTAAGGTTACTTGCTCCAGACTTTTGAGTTGGCATGTTTTCCTTGTATGAATAGGTTTTTCCTGTGTACTTTTTTCCTCCCAGTCCAAGTGGCCACTGTAAAATCGTTTTGATGCGAGTCTGTGGTTGGATGGTGGTTTGCTACATGTGTGTGTCTGCCATTGATGGACCTATCCGAGGTGTACCCTAGACCGTAGTCGTCGTCGTCGCCCCCTCCTGCACCCTAAACACAAATAAATTGGTTCTGAAAAGGGATGCATCGATGGATAAAACGGCACTGAAAACCTGAGGCATTTTTGGTATCGGCCTGGTTTTTAGCATAGGGGCTTATGCGTATAATTACATAGACATAGTTATTTTCTGCATGACGGGTTTCCTCCCCATAATGGCTTCTGTTTTCAGATGGAAAATGAAGAATGAATATCAGGTAAATTGGAATTTCTTTTCTTTCTTTTTTTTCTGTCCCCAAAATAAGTTTCACCTTTATTTTGAGGTGTATTGTTTAGTAAATCCAACCTTTACATTCACTGGAAACCTTGTAAATAGGTTATGAATTTGAATTCCAGCCTTTAGTATTTATTTTGAGAAACACTGAGATTTTTTTTTTTTCTACAAAATCGCAAATGACGCAGTCATTTCCACCGCTATTGCTGTTTAACACTGACACAGAAGGAAAAAAAAAAAAAAAAACACATTTTAAATGCTGCTAAGTGTTCTTTCCCTAACTTGATCAGAATGTGTGTGGACTTTTGATTAGCACTCTTTGGCTTCTGTTTTTTTTCTTATGTGACCGAAGATCATTTCTCCTGGTCACTGTTCAGAATTGGAAACATAAGAGAACATGCTATCCATGAAAGGCTTACATATTTAGCTTCTGAGGTAAAGTAGCGGCTTCAAGAAAATGGCTACTCGGCTAAACTTACCCATTTACAGCCACGGGTGGACGAGGTCTTTACATTTTAACGTCATACTCATCACACACTCATGTTGGGTAGGTTGACATCTTTCCATGCAAGAGCAGAGAAAGCACATTTCTCATGAAATGCGGACATTTCATGTTTCACATGATAGGCTGAGAGGGAGCATTGAAGAAACTCTGTGAGATAAGGTGAAACGTCCTCCAGAAGGGAGAAAATAAATACATTTTTCTTTTATTCAAACAGTCTGTTCCCCTCAGCAGCTAAATCAGAGTGAATGCTGGCGGCTTAATTCACATATCCAACAGTCTTTTTTTATCTCGGGGCATCTCCCTTTATATTGGCATACTTTCTTTTCTTTACTCTTTCATGTGGCCTTTAGAAATTCTAACAGACAATCTAAGGCGTGTAAGGTGTTAATGAATTCCATAAAAAAAGGTCAGCAACAGCAAAATGTCTTTCATAGCTCGGTCTGCTCATTTCCACAAGGTAAAGGGGAGAAAGGGGCAATATTACCACACTCATTAAGAGGTTGTGGTTAACACTTATTATTCCATTATCGACCTCAATTTGAAATTTGCATCATGCTCTATTCTCTATTCAGTGCTAATCGATGTTTGTTTCCTTGCTGAGTTTTGAAACAAGAAATTGACAGTGATAAATGGAGGCGCGAGTTTTTACAACTCGGGGGGGGCGGGGGGGGGGACCGAAGCCGAGGAGACAAAAGGTGCAGAGGGACGAGTCGGAAGAGGGAGTCGTTAAAGCGAGGAAAGAAAATGACGAGGTGTCCGAAATTTTTACAGGGCAAGAAAATAAAGGCAAAAAAAAAAAAAAAAGAGAGAGAGTTGAGGATCCGAGTCTCTGGAGAGGGGGGGAAAAAAAAAGAAAGCCTTGCACTCAGGTTGATGTGCAGACACCCAATCAGTCAGCCCTTCATCCCTTAACCCCCCAGTCAAGAGTGGTGTAGCAAGATGAGAGGAGAAAGAAAGAAGGGGAAGAAATCAGCTTTAGAAGTGCTGAGACTTGGTTTCTTTGTCCTTTTTCAGTGAGAGAAAGACCACAGATAGAAGGACAAGGGAGGGGTTCGAAAGCAGACATAAAGCAAGAGAACTAATCTTCTTAAATGGAAAAAAAAAAAAAGATGAGAGCAGGAGCGAAACATGAAGGTGAAACTATGTTTTTCCTTCCTGTAAGGTAGAGCTTAAAAGATTCAAGTTGCTGGATGTCAACAAAACGCCCTGCGCCAAGCGATGAAGATTTTTATTTGAGTTCAGTCTTAACTCATATGAAGGTCAGGTGCTGTCCAATGCACAAGCTCGTTCTCTGTGGCCATTAGTGCTTACTTATAAAGCCATTAATGTCCATTATCATAATTACTTTTGCTAACGCACAGAAGCAGGGCCATGGAGTGAAATCTACACAAGTTGCAGCTCAGCGCACAGCGTTCGGCCCTAAATTCTCTTCAACAGCCATTAGTGTTTTTCTCGGCCTGGTCATCATCCATTGTCTCCTGATTTTCTGCTTGACTTGTTCTTTGCAAAAAAAATAAAAAAAAAAAAAATACAACTTGGAGAGCCTCCTCTTGCATATGTTTGCTTGCTGCGAAAAGGTGTCCCATTAATATGCAAGTGCATGTCATGAATTTGCAATGCGCCCCGCTGCCCTGCCTTAACCCCACTTGCAGATGCAGTGCAAGTCCAAGGCAGATATTCAGTGGATTGAGCCAATGTGCCATTGAGCAAGCAGGTCTGCTGTTGCTCTTAAGGGCCCAACACGTCCCTGTTTTATAAGAGCAGCTCAGCTCCCGAAGGTGCACAGTTTGCTGCGCAGCACATTCTTTCTCGAAGCCGAGGAAGAATCACAAACAGAACTTTTTAAGACCTCGACAAATGTGGACTGTATAAACGGCACATTTTTCATTCCCCTTGCTTATTTTCTTCTGCAGCGAAAAAAAAAAAAAAAAAAAAAGAGAACAGATTCTGCGTCTTCACATCCAGCAGCACTATTTTTCCTCTAGCTGCTCCCAGCTGCTGAATTCACCAAACATTGTGGTACTTCAGGGTCAAAGGTTCGTAACAGCCAGCAATCCAATTTCACAGCGCCTGCCTCTGACAGACACTCTGTGATCTTGGGTGGAACCTTTTAGCAATCCCCTCTCTCTGCATATCCTCAAGAACACTTAGAACTTAATCAAACTTTAATTAGCCCTCTGCTTTTGTGGTAATTGTCAGTCCAAGCAGGGTCCAAATGCCTGCTCGCATTAGATGCGGCGTCTGTGTGCTGGGCTGAGCACGGTGGGAGATGTGAGAACCAAATTTTTACAATCTGTTTAAAAATCTATTACAGTGTTGTTGTGCTGCAGGAGTTGAGTTTTAGCTATGAATAATTAAAATTGCCTTAAGCAATTATTAATAAAAGTAATGCTTTAGAGTAAAAGATAAAACAATACCGAGTTGGGGCACAGCTCTATTATCGAGAAAGTCGTCAAATTAGTTGAGTTTATTACTATTTATAAATACCTGCCTGGTTCAGCTCTGGCATTATTTGATCAGCAACATGCTACACATGTATGGAGTGAACACAGACAACAAAAAGTGGAGCCAGCAAAATTGTGCAATGATGTCAAGAGTTCTGTATGAATTGTGCATAATGAGAAACCAGATTTATTTCATGAGGAATTTGGGGTCTGATAATTAGTTTTAAGTAAATCAGATTTGTTTACACACACACACAAAAAAAAACAGCTGCTTATTTGTTGTACAGCAACTGATGAGACAGAATAATCCATATAATAAGATCACATTGTATTATGAACATGCTGACAGAATAAGGATTTTACTCGGATGTTTGTCGGCGAAGGCAATTCACTCTCTAGTTTAGACAAAGTGACAAACATTGCATTTTACAATGCAAAAATAAAACATAATTTTGAGCAAGTACGATCTTATTAAATTTTGTCTGAAATAGAAATCAGTGACCCTTTGAGAAATGTCTTCTGCACTATTCTATTTATCAGTTACTGCATTGATAAAACAAAATGACTGAAAATAATTTAGCAATTATGTCTCGCTAAAGCTAAAAAAAAAAAAAAATCTTAATGTAAGACTATCTCTTGAGATACCTACAGTTCCCCGTTAGAACAACTCGGGTCAACTGTATTAATGTAAAAAGTTTGAAGATAACAACAGAGGACATGCCCACTCAACACATACAATACGTTTCAGTTTGAAGGGGCCTATTGTTAGAGACAGCAATTAAAGAAAACAATCCCCCAGTGACGGTAAAATGAAGCAAAGAATTACATTCAATTACAGCAGGTCTGTGTTGAATGAGAGTTTCATGACACAAACAAAAAGGAATGAATTTGAACAAAAAGGCAGTCAAAACTTTTGACATAAGAGCCTTGATAAAAAAAAATTAAATTTTATTTCAAGAACTCCTCATTTTTTTTCCCCATTTATTTACTTTATGTCTTGTAGTCTATAGAAAAGTGTTGATGACGATACATTTGCAGCCATTACATTTGTATATGCCAATGTTAAAAGTCAAATGTTAGTGGTTACCTTTGTGTTTTGTTTTTTTTTTTTTTTTTAACTGTTGCTGTACCGTGGCAATCACCAATGTAATCCATCCATCAATTTCCTGTACTAGCTGTATATAACTTATTATGAAGTGATTTTGCTTGAGCCGACCTCAAAAATCAAGTGGGGGCTTTCTCAATGGGTCCTTGAGAACCAGTGGCGCAAGTGTCCTTGATATTCTTCTCTGAATAATGGGGAACTGCCAATGTGTAGCCCTTATCTGGCTCAGTGCGCTACAAGGAAGAACCGATCAAAGACGATGGTGGCATGTTGTACCTCATAGTCCTGCTTATAAAGTCCAATTCCCATCTGTGGATGAGCATCGCAAATTATAAGTGCTTTTGTATAGATCATGTTAAATGTATATAGTTGTCTCCATCAAACAAATAAAAAGAATTAAAATATATATTCTTCATTTATTTTATGAACTTCTTTGGAGAATCACTCGTCTCAATGGAATTTATATATCCTGACCCAAAGCGGTAAACAAGAAATGCTTCAGCTTCAAACTACAAGTTTATGCTTGTTCGCATGTTCATGTTATACCAAACCACACAAGGTCCTATGCTGCATTAATCCCTCTACGGACTAATTTACTACAATATATGGAAGTTACCTTGCACAGAACAGCAAAGTTACCTCCACAAGACATATCATTAGCATTCAAGGATACCAGTTTAACGCGTGCTGTGTGGACTCGTTTCCCTGACGGGTTAGTAAAAAGCAAACTGGAGTAAGGGGAATAGCCTTTGAAGTACATGCTTCATGGTCTCGTCAATAACTGGTATTGACCTTTCCCACTCTTATTTAATAAAGTTTCCATTCGTAAGGCCGGGTTTGGTGGGATCTCATTGCTATGCTCCGCGTGCCGAAGCATACCGTCATGCTGCTGATGCCAAGCATTTTTCCATTGATTACACATCTGGGATTAACTCGAATGCAAATGCCACTGCGTGAGTTTGTGCGTGTTCGACGTGCGTTTTAGGAGTAAGGGAAAAGTTTCAAAGATTTGTTGCAAAAGCCAAAGTTATCTGATTATTTTTTTTGAAACAGCATATGTTTGAAGTGATACTCCTGAAAGAAATAAACTTTTTTTTTTGCCAATATCTGCTCATATGCTATGCCTATAATCATTCCAACACTTTCAAGATCTTCTAATTATTTAGCTATATGTTATGTGAAGGTGTACATCTGCCAGAATGATGCTTTCTTGAGCCTCTAAAATGATTGCCTGAAAGGCAGCGATTACTTTTTTTTAAATTTTATTTATGTCAAACATGATAGAAGTATAAAATAACACGCATGGACGAGGAATGCAAAAGACGCATGTTTTTGTACCACAATAATCTTAACATGCTCAAATTCATCAGCAGAATTTGTCCCTATACGCCATAGTTAAATATTTAAAATACTTTGCTACAAAATTTCAAACAATTACCATGATAATACGTGATAATACATCTTGAACCTAGGAATACTTTAGAAGAACCGATGGATAGATGCGTAGACTGCATTTCTTAATTTAAAACTCTTAAGACTGATCAAACATGAGTGAGATAATTTTACAGAGAGTATATCCTGTTTAATATTCACAAAATACCTCATTCAGTTTATTTATTTTTTTCTACGAAAACAGAAAAAAACAATAGAAAGCCTTCCTTGCTTTTCGTAGCCTAATAATAGCCTTAAAATTAAGAGTGGAAACAGTGCGATACGAAATGAACTTGTTAAACCCTGGAACGTTCAGTACTGATCTTTTTCAAGCTCGGTTTGCAAAACCTTTGTTTGTAAAATACACAGAAACTAATTTCCCCCCCAAAAATTGCTAAAATCTAGAAATGACTGTCTGCTGAACTGACCGTTGCATTATACACCTCATGAACAACAAATAAATTACATCTTTTAATTCAAGATTGTCTACTTGTCCATACGGAAGCATAGAAAATAACTGGTGTTATGAAAGACTAATTACAAATTTCTCCGTGCATGTGTTTATGCAAGGCAAGGCTAATCAAGTATGTAGATGGAGTGTTTGGACTAGTTTCTGCACTATTCCCATCATATCTGACAGCATGTTCACATGAGTACGCCGTCAGGCCTGATAACTCAAATGTGCGGTCACCTTGACTTGTGATTAAGAGGTTTTTTGCTCTTTGGTAACTTGAAAAGGGCTCGTTTGTCCTCAAAAAGGAGAAAGGAACACAGAAAAAGGGGAGAAAAAAAAGCATGTTTTTATCAGTCACAGCCAGAACTCAGTATTTAGCTATTATTCCCAGATTAGGCTTATTCGCAAGGTCTGAAGGTGAAAATGCCTTCAAAGATAATAAAGAGATTAGGATCACCTTTGGAAATCCCTGCTAGGCAGAGAAGAAAGCTTTTTGAAACAAACAAAGCTATTCAACTTCTAACAATTTCACACTTTTTCTTCCCTCCCCATCGCTGTGTAAAATAGATTTGGCTTATGCTTCTTAAATGTTCACATTAGGGTCTGATGATAGAATCGTAAAGATGTTTTCCTTGGTCATCTTTGAAAATAGTAAAAATAAAAAAAAAGGAAAAGAAAGCGGACAAGGACAGGAAACTCAAAACCAAGACAAGTAGAAAAAGAGAATAATGGTGGGGGGAAACAAATCTCTCACTTGTGAGAAAGAAATGAAGAATGAAATTGCAAACACCGTTCTTGGAAGAAGGCATTAAACAGTTGAGTATTTGACTGGCAATCGAGTCAAAGTCGTGTATGGCAACACTCGCTTTCAGAGCTGACATTCATTGTCTTGCTGGCAAAGTACTTGGAGGGACTCTGGGTGGCCCCAGGTGTCAGTTTAGACACGAAAATGGACGTGTCACGCTGCCAACGTCTCCTTTGCCGTTTGCCCGTGGAAATGACAAGGAAGCATTCAGAATCCCTGAAAGTTGCTCCAAATGGATCTGCGAGACATTAATTAAATTCCTGATCACTGAAGCCATTATTGGACCAAGCAGTGAATGAATATGGGTTTTACCATTAGTAAACTATTTTGGATAAAATCATCCATTCATCCATTTTCTGTACCTATTTGATCCACTTCAGTGTTGCAAACAGGAATAAGGTCCATTTTCAGCAGTCGGTGTTTGACAGAGAGGGTCCTCCTTACACCTTAAAATACGCAAACAGACAAAAAAAAAAAAAAATTATATTATATGGATTTGACTCTTGTTCTACTTCTGAAGCAGAATAATATAGTTTTCTCAAAACAAGTAGTTTTGAGAATAATATAATCACAAATTTGGCTCTGATTTTGATGAGCTGTTTCATGTCATCACCACCTTCTGGAGTTGTATCGGAATTTAAAGGGATCATTTAAAAACAAGTCTATCAAATTACTATATTTCCATAGTACCCTAAAAACAGGGATTTCACAATCTACTTATTTTTTTCTCAGTTGCTTCAACACGTTTTTTTTTTTTCTAATCATTTTCGACATTCGCCAAGTGCAAGTACGTTTATCAAAACAATTTGTTCAAACAGCATGGATTACCTGAAATATCCAGTTTCTTTCTCAAAATCCTTAGTTCATCTCTCAAGCTGAAATGTCTGTATCAATGAACACTGCTTCAGAATGTCAAGTCCTTGTTTCACTGTGTACGGGAAAGGGAGTCAGAATTGATCAGCCATGTCAATATGACTGTGTTCTCTGGAGGGATATTTTGTGGTAAACCATGGAGAAAGTTTTGATGACAAGTCCTGAGAGTTGTAATTACGGGAGATCAATGGTAAGAGATTGGACACAGTTCACATTTAATCTTTTACTGTAATTTGTTGACGGACTACATACACCATTGTGATACAGAAAGAAAGAGACAGCAAACAAAAAGAAAAGACAAATGTAGAAATGGAAACACAAGGCAACCTCCTTAAGGAAACCTGTACATGCAGTGCTATAGGAATTACAGTTTAGTTTTCCTATCCTTTCCATCTTCATGCTGAGCAAAAATCCCCAATTGGGTTAAGGAATGAAAAGCAGGGTCAAAAGAACTCCATCTACGACATGGTTTGTGGGTTGCAAACCGTATACTGACAATGTCGGAGCGATGGAACGTGGCATAAGTCCTTAGCCTCTTTGTCCTCCGCCGCAGCCTCACTCCTCTTCACCTTCTTCATCTCTCTGTCTGTTGACCTCGTCCAAATCCATCCCTTCCAGTGTCTGCTATTTCAGAAAACTGGTTGATCATTAGTTAAGCTAATGCTTCACACGATTACCTACGTTAGAGAAAGTCAGGATTCACTCGTGAGCAATTTACCAGATCAGGACCGATTTCGGGAAAAAAAAGTCCAATGGAAATGTGTAGAAATATGCTTGACATGTTATGACAACCCGTTCAAGCATTTCGTACATTAAGAATTACAAGGTGAACTTTTGCTTAAACGTTGTTTAGGTTGAGACAATTCAACAGAGACCCATAATGCATATTGATCAACCTGACATCAGCAATTGAAAATGTAGGAAAAAAGCAGAGAATTGTAGAAAACCATTTGCATGATGTACAAAAGCATTTGCAACGTTGCTCAAATGAATGAGAAATTGCTTTTTTTCTTTTTTGATGTGCACAAGTGACAAAATGATTTGAAGATTGAACAAGCAGTTTTGAGAATTTCAGTTCTGTTCCAAGAAATGCTCCAAAGCGACTGACAAAAACTGTCTGAAAAAAAAAAAAAAGAAAAAGTTTTTGGAACTCCGCCTGTGTGCAACAGGAAGACGCGACCAAATTACAAATGAAAATGTGCCGCCTGGAACATCACAGGCTGTCTTCCGGTTGCAGAAGAAAAAGTGACTCTTTTTTTTTTCTGTTATAAGAAATCTTCCCATACAAATTTGTCAGATAGATGTGTGACTGCTTATTGTTAACACAGAAAAGGAGAAAGCCCCCCTTGCTTTTCCTGAAGATAAAAAAAACGAGTGAGATTTTTGAAATTGAAGAGGATTAATTGCTCCTTACCTAATTGTAATCTTTGCTTCAACGTGAACAATGTCTGTCAAAGTGAATCTATGACAGACAGCTGTGGGCGAGTCAACAAGGTTTGCTGGAAAGTGTAAAGTTTCTACAGCTAGTTTGAAAATGTGCCTTACTTTTTGAGTACTGAGCCACTACAACTGCTAATGTTGCTTCATATATATAGCCACTCTAAAGACCCTCTGCATATTTGCTCACAACATTTAGCTGCAGTAACAGCTTGTCTTTTTCTCAATGTCTGAGTCACACAAAACAACAGAATGTATCACAATATTCAAATTCCTTTCCAAACACCGTACTGTATGTGTAGCTTAAACCTAGGTTTTAGTGTGCACTCACGTTGGTGTGACTAAACCGTCGATGTTGATAGAGACTGGTTAGTGTGAGAGACGGTGTGCGGAGGATAACATTTTGTCAGCAAGACTACTGAAGGGCAGGTGTACTCTCATGACTAAAACATGCACCTATTATGTGTTGAAATTACGCCCGGGACTTTTATTTCAATTGATTACATAGATTTTAGTTACAAACATTAGCGCAATTAATCCCTCTTTTCTATTTTTTTTTTCCATACAAAAGTTACATGCCAGACTCTTTCTTTCTGGTATGCCCGTAAATCTGATGCAGAAGTGGCAAACGCAAGAAACACCAACGCATGACTAAGCTGCTTCTCTTGGCCCGCTGGAGGGCTGTTTTTTTTCTTTTCTCAACTTCTCCTCCTCGCTCTGCAGATTTCCATAAAATCCGTTTTTTTTATGAGCTCAGATTAAAGCTAAACAAACACTTTGCTATTGCTACCTTAGCTTTAAGGTGCAAGGTAAGGGTGCAGCGCAGTTGCTCTTCTGCAACTGTTTTCTATGTTCACAAGGTGGGATATGACCTGCCTAGTTTTTGGAATTTTGAAAAATATTTCTCATGAAAATGAACAACAACTAGGAGATAAAACCCTGAACACAACAAGAAAAAAAAATAATAAAGATGATTACATGTGCAGATTTTGTAAAAAAAAAAAAAAAAAAAAAAAAAAAAATAGATAAAATTGCATGTTTTCTGACCAGAATGTTTTTTAGTTTTCTTTCTTTTTAAATGTATGGAGAAGCAAAAATCATTCAAAGAAATATAGAGTATTGTCGCCACGGACAAAAAAACAACTTCAGGACACAGAAGAACTCAAGGAGACTGCAGCCCGATTTCTATCTCTCCCTGTAACAAGAATTTGGAAGGAAAGGCTGTTTGTAAATGTGCGCCCATGAGGATATTGGCTCGTAATCCGACCGGGCTTACTGTCACCTGCCGAGAGGACTTCATTTCCTGTTTTATTTAAATGTTTCATATTCTTCTTTTCATTTCCCAGGGTCAAGTGAGAAAGGTAGCCGGTGTGTCGCCGTGCGCAATATGCCCTCTAGTCGTAGCAGGATCACTGAAATAATCAGCACTGTCACAGGGGAGGTCCTGCTCGCATCGAAACATTGACAGCCACTGGTGGAAAGCCACCGTCTTGCCATTAATAAAGAGTCACATTTGCATAAATTGACAGCTACACCATGCTCCAGTCCCTTACCTGCCCACAAGGACTTAACTACGCCGATTCATTTCACCCACTGTGAGCATGATGTGGGTTCGATACAGGACTTTATAATTGAGCTCCTTTGTTAATCAGTCCATCATTTTTTTATTTTTTTATTTTTTTTTCACCCATTTATATTTTATCAGACTAATTAGGTAAATTGATAACATTTCTCTTCACAAGGCAGTGTTGGATAAAAAAAAAAAAAAAAGTTGAAGAAATCAGAGATTACTGAGAGAGAACTAGTAGGAAGAAGCTGTAATTGCGCTTCCTTTTGAGATAGATGTTTTATAAGAGCACAGACGACACTGATACAATTAGAGATCCATCCAGGCAAAAAAGAAATTCTACGTCTTGTCTTGGTGTGGTAATAAATCTGATTCACCTCTGCTCATAAACTCGTCTGATTTGGCTTCCATTCCTCTAAGGTTTAATCTTCCAGGATTTCTCATCACACACGAATCAACGCCGTCTCGTAGCATTGATATGATAAAGCACAGACCTTTCCAGAAGCAAGGCATTGAAAGTGGAACAGATCTATGGTGAATTTAAAAAAAAAAAAAAAAAAAAAAGCCCTTAAATTTCAAGCATAACCGTAAAATATGCATAATTTAGGTTCAATGATACACCCTCTAATATCTCTAATCCCAGCATTTACCCCTGACATTTGAAGGGTTTCTGCAGTCCTCACACAACGTAGCTCATGTTAAGATTGTGGTTACAAATGAGACACGTATTTTTCTTCTTCATGTCACTCTGACCACTCTGATGGCAGTATTATCAAGACGTTAACGATGTATTTGATGCTTTTAATGATCAGATTTGCAACGTCTTGAGTCCGAGTTGCAAAATAAAAATGAATTGAAAAGCAATAACCATAAAGAAGCACTGAATTCAGGTCCAGAAAAGATGACATTGAATAAAAAAAAAACATTAGTTAATGTATCATTTATCTAATAAACATTCAGAACAGACTTGGAGAATGCATTTAATATTTTAATATTACACATTTTCAATCTAAAAAAAAACAAACATAATACATGTATTAAGTAATGTACATCGACATCTGAAGCATGGTGAATGTAAACTGCCTACGTTTTTGTAATGTAGACGTACTAGATGATGGTTTATATTAACCCAAAAATACAGATTAATCCTGATTAATCTGAGATTTAATCAGCATTGTTGAAGCTTAAATAGCTTGATAGGTTGGAAGACATATACCCCTAAAATAACCTATGCAGTTGTTATAAGTTGGTTTCATGCTACAAGAGTTGACAGTTAAAAAAAAACCCAAAAGATTTAAAATTGATAGTTGAAAAGGTTTCTAACAAATACTAGTTCATAGTTGATATAAGCCAAGAAACAGTGTAAATACAGTGAATTCTTGAAAATTCGTTTATTTGTTTGGGTTATTTTACTCACGAATCGTGTGACCTGTACACCAGCTATCAACTAGTAACCCAGGTTTCGATTGGAAATATGCATCGCTGACAAGACAAGATAGCGCACTATGTTTCTTCAAGCTTATAAATGACCTTAATTCCATTAAGTTCAATGTTGCAATAAACTGCGACTCAGTAAAAGCCTCAAAATGGTTATGTGGACAAAAAAAAAAACACCCATCTTTTAATACAAGAAAGTCTCTCCTCAGGAGCATAATGTGAAGGAATGAAAGCTGACTCAAAACTGTTGGCCAATGCTTTGACCAGGCTTTTAAGTCCTTTCAAACAGAATGAATTGGTCACTTAATATATTTTCTGCTGCACTAATTTCGCATGGAGGGAGCATTCAAACACTCTTGTTTGGCAGTATTTATACCTAACGGATCCAAAATACTCCCCGACCCTATTCGCTTGCACTTACATACATTTCTTGCTTCTTTTCTTTTTTGAGGGGTGATAGCTCTGCTGAGACTGAATGTTTTAATATCCGTTTCCTTTTCAGAGATCCCACAGTAACTGCATTACGTGTGAGCAGCAGAAACTAAAATTTATACCGAGCAACATCAACGAGATTTGGATGTAAACCTGGTATATAAATAAGAACCACAGGAAGCTATTTCACTGAGTGAAAAAGGGAATACGAATGGTAATGGTTATGTGGTGACGTGGAAGGCTGAATGCAAGTTTTATTTCCGTACTGAAGCTGTGTTTACCTTCGACGATACCAGTAAATATGTCAAAAGGTTCCCACTCAGTAATTTCAAGTTAACCGTATGAAATCCAGCAGTTTCATATCCTATAATAGTGAATTTCCCTGCTGCAATTTTTGTGCATTTCTTTCACTAATAAACACACAGACGCTCTACATGCAGCTTTCGGTGTGACTACTTGTCAAACTCAGCATATTCAGCTCTTTGTTAATGTTTTAAGTTGTCTCCTACCTGCCTGCAGTCTAAATGTAAAACCAGTCAAATAAGATGTGCTTTTTAAATAGCCCTGGGAAATACAAGTATCATGTACATTTCTCAGTGTAATGGCAGATTCAGCACGGAACTGTAACTGGCTCCATCTCCCTTAAGAAGCATGCTGAATAATTCAAAATATACTACGATTGGTGCAGCAATAAAACATGTATTTTTTTCCCCTTTAAATACTTACTCAGCTTGGTAATTAATTCTGAATACATGGTAAATTTGCAGCGCTGAGTATCTGTCGCTAATTTCCTCTGGGAAATTAATCTCTACTGGGTCGAAGATGAACACTGTCCACTTTCTGCTTTGTAAATATTGACAAAGGGGGAGGGAGGCATATGCAACAGCTAGATCATCCCTGAACATAGTTTTCAAATTCGTACTGTCTGATTTTTAAATGGACGTAATGGGTATTAATCTGTTTCAACTTCTGGATGTGTGCTGAGTGGGGGGAAAATATAAAATAAAATAAAATGATTGAGCTACAAGGGTTTTGATGTCATTATTTAAAACATTAATGGTAAGTCGACCAAGGAAGAGGTTTGGTTTAGTCGTTGTAAAGTTTGAAGTATAGTCTGTTCTCTCAGCAAACAGACTGGAACACAACATGTGACTAAATGGTTTTGTTAAAAAAAATTTAAAAAAATTATATTTCTGTCCCAAAAGCATAAACTCAGCATTTAGGTTAAACTCAGCACATATTTTGATGTCCAGTGTTGCAAATTATTGGTTTGACTTTGTAGATTTTTTTTTTTTTTTTTTGTAATTGATTTCTGGCTGCCAGGCTGTACCACTGGTCTAATCGAGCAGATTGACTCTTCTTTAAAAAAAAATGAATTTCAATAAAAATGCAACATCCAGCTGGAGTATCAGACTTATTTAATCAGATTCTTCTAGTCAAATCTGTCTCTCTGAGGACCACCTACTGATTTGTTGTGAATTACCAAAAGGCTTTCTGGAGATTGGCATTCATGTCAATTTAAATGTTTGGTTTTGATCAGCCAAGATGTATTGCTTTGGAGAAATTGGGAAGAAATTATTGATGTGTTTTGTAAGCACTTAAAAGATTGAAAGGACTAAGATTGAAAAGCAATCTGAAGGTTGCTTTTCTTGTCTTTTCAGCAGGTATCAGTTTTTATCCAATCTGAGTAACACTCTGATCTTTGAAAATCCAATGTAAATGCACTGACATGAAACATAAAAAATGTCATTTCTGGGTAAACTCTCTCCTAAATTCACCTAAATTAATTGTGGAGCAGATCTTCACAAATTTTCCCTTTTTTTTTTTAAATATCAACATTTAAGTACAGATACAAAAATATAAAATAAAACAACATAGTGAGTATTTAATTAAGTTTTGTTCAATTAAATTTTCTGAATGCAGATTAACTTGACCCAAAATATCATTCTATGTTATTCTGAATGAACCTTTGAGCTACATTATGCTAAATTTGATCCTATTTAAACATGATGAACCCTAAAATGAAAGCACAATAACTAATAAAGTATTCCTCGATAGGCTTTATCAAATCTGGGAAATTGTTTCCTGAATCGTTTCCCAAGAGGCACTCGTTGCTCTTGCCCCATTTTGCACTTTTCTGTCTGCTCCTCCCTCAAAACAATAACATTAAGCACTCAGGATTTTCCCTGCACAACACCTGCCACATTATGTGATGATGTGAACCATTCTACCATCCTGGCTCCCATCTGGCAGCTGCCAACATTATAACTGTTTGCTAACACGGGGGTTAATGAAACCCCCGTGTTAGTGAACACACCTTGCCTTTCAGGGCTCAAGCTGCTTGGAGCTGCGCATGCAGCCCTGAAGGATTGGCTCCATTATGGATGCCAGCACGGGGCTATACACGCTTCCTGAATAAAATAATGCTCACACCTGCTACCTGGGCTCAGCTGTTGCCATGCAACGCAGAGACAAAGCATTCTGTTTTGCACTCGCATGCTGTGTGCACAATGTGTGCAATTACAACGCAATTAGTGGACTTCCAAAAGAGTTTACTTGTAGCTACAGCGGCTATTGTTTGTGCTGCCATCCATATTTACTCCCTGGTTTGAAAAAAAAAAATGTTTACTCACACACTCCCATTTATGCATTCTTTGTTTTCCAAGCGATAATGACTTATAGGATTTTTTTTTTCTGTCATCTTGAGTCATTTATAGCCCAATGTGCAAATTTCTGTCATCAGATATCTGAAGCATTGTGCCCTGTCTTTATCTAATTAAATCAACACCCACCTTAAAATAGACTTCTAAATTTGCACCTTAGTATTTCTCGCTCATCATGGGACCAGAGGTTGCACTAGACTTTCTCATTGTCTGTCATTTTGACTGACGGTGTCAAACAAATGGAGTCGTAATCTAATTTACCAATCGATTTCCTGGGTTGCATGGACCTGAATTGCACATCCTTTTGTAACCAATCAAATGTCTCCAGGTGGCTTGCACCAAAAGCTACTTATCTATCATGAGGCCCACATAGCTGTTTTGTTATTGTTCTGGAGGACGAACCAGGGCTTTGCTGCCACACTGGAGACCGGAATTACATGCACGATTTTAGCCAAAGTTTTAAAATCAGGGAACATTTCTCCAAATGATGTGATTAGAGATTGGCGGGACTCTTAAAAGAAAAAAAGGTCAAAAACTTAAGGATGTCTGAGATTGGAGGCACTTGAGGAAAAAGTATGAGGATTTGAATCTCCATTTAAAGTTGGGTCCTGAGAGGTCGCATCTATCCTGTCACCATCAATATCGGTGCATGCTCCCTCGTACCTCTTCCTGTCTTTGTACACTTGCTAAAAGCTAGATGAAAGATTCAGACCTTTCCTGTCTGGCTTTTAAAATCCTTTGAGGATGAAACCCGGCATTTATTGCAGGCCAGTGTCTTTGAAACAACATGAAAAGGCTAAGTTTCCAATATAGCGTGTGATGGCGTGAGGTGGGGGATGTGTCTATAAGGGGCCATAAAGGAGGAAAGATGGCTCATTTACCTCAGAGTTATATGAATGTAATATGTTATATGTAGTATCAGTGTTTGACTGAGGCTTTGTTGCAGGAATGTACATATTTTTCCCTTACAGCCTCACACACGTTTTCAGTCTTCACTCAGCATAAGGATCAAAACCTTACTACTTTATTCTGAGATTCATCTTCAAAAAAAATATATATATATTCTTGGGGAATTTTAATACAAACCCTCCGTGTTTCTACAACCAAAATAAATTGCTGACGTAAGTGTATTATGTCATATCTTTGTGTCTAATTTTTTTATTTTATTTTTTGCACCCGAATACTGTTAGATGTTAGTCTTATTTTTACTTTACTACTTAACTAGTCAAAAAAGGAAACACTTTTTCAAGGCAGCTCAAGGTGTCTGAATATTTAGTGCACTTAGTTGTTGAGTGCTGTTAGCTTACATAAAAGAAATACATGAAGAAAGATAAGGATCGGTAGAACTTTTTTAAAAAACTTATTACTCTTATTTTTACCAGAAAAAATAAAATGGTAAAAAATGGTAAAAATAATACCATATATGTTTTTTTTTTTTTATTATTTCTCTTTTCCTTACAATTTTACTTTACGATTTTTGTACAGCACTTCGGTGCAGTTTTAAACCTGTTTATAAAGTGCTATTCAGATAGATTTGACATTGACATCAGTTTTTATTTTTAAGTAGAAGGTAGGAGTTGAAAAAGGATTGCGTTTAGATAGTTTATTTGAATAAATATCAGTTTACTTACCTGAATTTTAAGTTTCAGTTTCCATCATCAGCCATTGGCTGTTTCTGAAACTGTCAAGCAAATGGAGAAACATACGTGTTTGAGTGTGATGGATTTTTACACATTGTTCTCTTTTTGCGGCAACAATTACAAAGTGTCCTCTGAGATTGAATAGATTTTGAACAGCTTGAATATTTTTAGTCTATGCTTTTCGAGAGAGTCTACAAAGATGGTAACATGCTGAACATCGGTGTGTGTGTGTAGCCTCAAACAATGGAAAGAGGTTGTGTTTTGATTGATAGATATGTGTGTCTGAAGCATATTAATACATTTGCTGATGTGCTTGGCTCAATCCTGTCTGAACAGTTAGTCAGTTACCTCTGGCTTCAGTCTAATTTCCTGATGACATTCCTCTCAACCACGTGACACCATGCCACTTGAGAACTGCAGAAAGCGTTTGTAGATCCACATGAAAAGGATCAACTCTCTACATGGGCAGCTGACATTTGATATAACTGTGATCCAATTTGTCTAGTTTGATCACAACCTAGATTTGATGTGACAATGACAACCTTAAAAGCCATAATTTATGTAGATTGTGCAAGACCACAATGTCATACCCATTCAATTACTAATACTCTTTTTATAAAAATGACATTTGATTCACTCCTTTGTATTTTAACATCATTTCTCTCAAAACTCAAATAGGTGTTCTTTTTACCTCTCAGTTTACTTATTTGCTGTGTAGCTTTTGTAGGGGTCAGCAGAAACAATCGCACACGTCCTTAGTGGAATCTAGTAACCCGATAAGACGCAGAACACAACGTCAATTAGAACATTGGAAGTAATATGATGTATGCTAAAAGCTCCAAAAAGTTTAGCTTTGGAAGAAAAATAAAAAAAAAGAAAAAAAAAGAGCCTGGGCATTGGCAAAGGTCCAGTGGATAAAATGATGAAAGAATCCCACCACCATGGAAACATCAGGAGGAGAGCAAAATGCTCTTTTTAGAAGTCCACTCTATGGACTACCTGAAGCTATGGCCTCCAGTCTGAAGAACACACTAATCTAGCCTACGGTCAGAGTAGCATTCTCTCTTCCTTGCCCCCATCTTATCTGAACCTTGTCAGAGCATTTCTTATTTGACAAACATGACCAGGGTCACCATTCTCTGTAAGAAATCCTTAATCTGATAAACTAAAACTCTGGGCCAGCTCTAGAAGAGAAGTGCCTATAGATGACTGGTCTTTCAAAGATCCTGCATTCTCCAAGGCTGTCGCTGGCCAGTTAAGCATGTATACCATACTCAATAAACAGTGTTTCTTAATTTTGGCAGCGTGGACTCGGCCCATTCCTTCCGGAAAATGAAATTGGCATTTTTCATGAAGCCTGTCAGCAGCGTCAAATACCCTGAAATTCCTTTTTAAAACATCGTGATGACTTAAAGCACAGTGAGCCAACACCAACAGATGATATTGCTCCTCAAATTATGTGGAAACTTCACTCCAGAGCTCCAGCAAAATCTTCTTTTATCTTAACCTCTTAACCTTCATGAGGACACCAACATCCAGCATGTACGGGTTTGGGGGTGATAGGTAAGAGGTTAAACAATCCTTTTACGGCTCCTGTCATGCAATTTGCTTCAGCCAATTTTTCTACACACTTTTTTGATCTTCTGAACTTTCTATTAAAATGGTTTGAATAAAAGCACTGCGTATACAGCTCAACTTTTTCAGCATAAGCTTTTGCAGCTTTCCCCCCTTGTGGACGGTGTCAATGACACAGTCCTCTACATAATTGAGTAGGTCCATAAAATATCTGTAAGATTTTTGTATTAAAAATATTTTTATAGATTTTTTTTTTATTATTATTAGCTGAAAGCCATTATAAAGAAGAAGAAAAAAAAGACTGGTAGTATTTCACATTGTGCAACAAATTTATATGTCTGAGTTACAATTTTTGAGTCAAATTATTACAAATTATTAATAAAAAAAACTTTTTTAATAATATTCTATTTTGTTCAGATTCACTTCCAAATATAGATGATTTCGTAAAGCCACAATAGTGGAGAACGCTGCATCAAACTTTAGAAGCTGTGACCTTAAAAGCCTGGTCGTGTCTGGTTTTAAAATTGAACTGTGGCTAAAGTAAGAGGCCTTGATCTCAGGATCAAAGAGGTCCACTGGTAGAAGACGAGCCTCAGCAGGTCTGCTGTACAGTCCAGGTGGCGTTTCGTGCAGAGTAATAACATGTACGAGTAATAACAGCTTAAATGTTATCTGGATTTTGACTGATGGCCAATGAAAGGGGGAAATGATTGGGGAGATGTGGGACTAGATGAATACCTAGAGAGTTGTAGGTGGCTAAACGAGATTTTCTTTATGTTTACAAAGTCAACACAACTTTCTTCTGAGTGTTTTTTTAATTTAATTTAATTAAATTTTATTTTTTTATGCATTCTCTTGAATTGGTCACATATTTGAAATAACCTGTAGAGGTATATTGCAGTGTATTAGAGTAACCCAGAGGGATCCGAACACATTTCTGGGGCGATCATAAAAGAGATAAAAGTGTTCAGTAGAGAAAACATACATTTTTGATGGCCTACTGTGTCTTCATGTCAACTACTGAGAACTTTGTTGAAGATAGTACCTGGAAAAGTAGTAGATAAAAGGCTCCAATACTAACTTCGATGCCAACTACCCACCTGTATCATATAATCAAACCTGCCACAAAACATAATGTTGGTGGTTTTTCAATACTCTTATCATGACACTTTATTCTGCATTTTTCAGAGAAATTCTCCATTTAAAATCACTGGTTTAGGTGTAAATTTGAAAATATTAGACAGGGAAAAAGGTCAGTGCTCACCCCCTTATCCACTACACATGTTGAAGTTAAATTTTTTCCTGCTAACATTCTTAATATTGCCTTTGTGGTGAGTCAAAAATCAATTTCAGTAAAAAGAGCATCAGTCGGCCCTGGATGCGATACGATTACTGCACCAATTACCAGCCGTGTCTCCGGATGCCCTTGGTCATACTGATTGGGCTAAATGAAGGATTCGCATTCCTCAACTTAAACACAACCTGTCTCAATATATACAGGGACCGAAAGAGTGAGCTAGAAGGAGAAAACCAAGTTTGGCAGCGCATTCAACAAAGAATCCTTTTTATGGGATATTATGACTTCACAACCTTTAACACAAGGTCCTCATCTACCAGGACGAGAACGAAATGCTAATTGTCACTTAGCAGTAAGACTAGAAGAGGCCTTGAAGCCTTAAAATACTGTTTTTATTAAGGACATAATGGCATTTTTTTTTATTTGTCAGAAACTCAACATAATAATAATAATAATAATAATAATGAATATTTGTATGCTTTTAATATTTTACCTCAAATAATTCAAAGGGAATAACATAATGAGTCATTCAAAGAGGAGTATTTCTGGGAGCTTCGTGACTCATCTTTGTACATACATCATGGTTGTTTCTATCACTGACATGCCTTTGAGGAGTCCTTCAGGGTACAAAGAAGCCTTTTGGATCGAGTTGCTATACAACTGTTTTCAAAGAAGTCAGATTCATCTTCAATATGAAGTTTCTCTACTTGTTTTAGATTTCTGCATCGAAACTCTCCAAAGTGTATGGCATTTTGAAAACTTGAAAAGAAAAGGGCAACACTTTATTTGAAGGGGTGTGCATAAGGCTGACATGACACTGTATTAAACATGATATAACATCTGTCGTGACCATAAAGGAGTCTTAATGAATGCTTATGACAGTTGTCATGAAGTGTCATTCGGTAAATAATGACACCTGCAATGCAAAGTTGCCCTAAAAGTTGCATTGAAAGTCCATTAAAAGTGCCAACTTTGCATGATGTTGTAAATTATGACTATTTAATGCAAAGTTGGCACTTTTAATGGACTTTCAATGCAACTTTTAGAGCAACTTTGCATTAAAAGTGTCATTATTTACCGAATGACACTTCATGACAACAGTCATAAGCATTCATAAAGGCTTCTTCATGTTCATGACAGATGTTATGTCATGTTTATAACAATGGCATGTCAGTCTTATGCACACCCCTTCAAATAAAGTGTTGCCAAGAAGAAAAACTTAAAACTTGACATAAAGTTACAAAATCTAGTTGTAAAATGAATTAATTCACATATGAATTAATTCACATGGAAACAAGATGCTTAGAATTTGAAAAAAAAAAAATCATAAACTTTATTGCACATACAGTATTTACAAGTTCAAAAAATGGCACACTTATACTAGGGATCTTCCAGCTCTGTGTCAAATGTTAGCCTACACTATTGATCAAGGCTTCTTTAAAGGTCCAGAATAGGGGTATCTACTGCTCCCAGCCATTTCTCTGCCAATGAAAAAAAAAAAAAAAAAAAAAAAAAACTGGTCCTGTTTTCATCTCCACTGCTTGCAAGACTGTGTTATAGCCTGTGTACTTTTTTTTTGTTGGACTGGCGAATTTGGGTTCACCCCACCAACCAGAGTGTTTTTCACTCTTTGCAATGATGTTCTCATATAAAGAGACACGGCGCTTGCGATGGAGGAAAATAACAACAAGAAAATCAGAGCAAAAGACAAAACAGAAGAGAAGCAAGCACATTCTGTGGTAAGCTAAACTCCCCTTGTAAATAACCTTAACACAACTTTGTTTAAACAGCATCTTTGGAGTTGAAGGTATTTCAGACTCTTAAATATGCTTTGCAAGAAAAATCAATGTTTATTATTGGAGCCTCAGACATAGTATTGCAATCAGTCTAGAATACAGAACTGAGTTGGAAAAATGCTAAATGAGGATCTGTGATCAATAGACCAATTTTTCTGAGTATCTTGATACATACATTTTCATCCATCCATCCATCCATCCATNAAAGCCTTCCTTGCTTTTCGTAGCCTAATAATAGCCTTAAAATTAGAGTAGAAACAGTGCGATACAAAATGAACTTGTTAAACCCTGGAACGTTCAGTACTGATCTTTTTCAAGCTCGGTTTGCAAAACCTTTGTTTGTAAAATACACAGAAACTAATTTCCCCCCCAAAAATTGCTAAAATCTAGAAATGATTGTCTGCTGAACTGACCGTTGCATTATACACCTCATGAACAACAAATACATTACATCTTTTAATTCAAGATTGTCTACTTGTCCATACGGAAGCATAGAAAATAACTGGTGTTATGAAAGACTAATTACAAATTTCTCCGTGCATGTGTTTATGCAAGGCAAGGCTAATCAAGTATGTAGATGGAGTGTTTGGACTAGTTTCTGCACTATTCCCGTCATATCTGACAGCATGTTCACATGAGTACGCCGTCAGGCCTGATAACTCAAATGTGCGGTCACCTTGACTTGTGATTAAAAGGTTTTTTGCTCTTTGGTAACTTGAAAAGGGCTCGTTTGTCCTCAAAAAGGAGAAAGGAACACAGAAAAAGGGGAGAAAAAAAAGCATGTTTTTATCAGTCACAGCCAGAACTCAGTATTTAGCTATTATTCCCAGATTAGGCTTATTCGCAAGGTCTGAAGGTGAAAATGCCTTCAAAGATAATAAAGAGATTAGGATCACCTTTGGAAATCCCTGCTAGGCAGAGAAGAAAGCTTTTTGAAACAAACAAAGCTATTCAACTTCTAACAATTTCACACTTTTTCTTCCCTCCCCATCGCTGTGTAAAATAGATTTGGCTTATGCTTCTTAAATGTTCACATTAGGGTCTGATGATAGAATCGTAAAGATGTTTTCCTTGGTCATCTTTGAAAATAGTAAAAATAAAAAAAAAGGAAAAGAAAGCGGACAAGGACAGGAAACTCAAAACCAAGACAAGTAGAAAAAGAGAATAATGGTGGGGGGAAACAAATCTCTCACTTGTGAGAAAGAAATGAAGAATGAAATTGCAAACACCGTTCTTGGAAGAAGGCATTAAACAGTTGAGTATTTGACTGGCAATCGAGTCAAAGTCGTGTATGGCAACACTCGCTTTCAGAGCTGACATTCATTGTCTTGCTGGCAAAGTACTTGGAGGGACTCTGGGTGGCCCCAGGTGTCAGTTTAGACACGAAAATGGACGTGTCACGCTGCCAACGTCTCCTTTGCCGTTTGCCCGTGGAAATGACAAGGAAGCATTCAGAATCCCTGAAAGTTGCTCCAAATGGATCTGCGAGACATTAATTAAATTCCTGATCACTGAAGCCATTATTGGACCAAGCAGTGAATGAATATGGGTTTTACCATTAGTAAACTATTTTGGATAAAATCATCCATTCATCCATTTTCTGTACCTATTTGATCCACTTCAGTGTTGCAAACAGGAATAAGGTCCATTTTCAGCAGTCGGTGTTTGACAGAGAGGGTCCTCCTTACACCTTAAAATACGCAAACAGACAAAAAAAAAAAAAAATTATATTATATGGATTTGACTCTTGTTCTACTTCTGAAGCAGAATAATATAGTTTTCTCAAAACAAGTAGTTTTGAGAATAATATAATCACAAATTTGGCTCTGATTTTGATGAGCTGTTTCATGTCATCACCACCTTCTGGAGTTGTATCGGAATTTAAAGGGATCATTTAAAAACAAGTCTATCAAATTACTATATTTCCATAGTACCCTAAAAACAGGGATTTCACAATCTACTTATTTTTTTCTCAGTTGCTTCAACACGTTTTTTTTTTTTCTAATCATTTTCGACATTCGCCAAGTGCAAGTACGTTTATCAAAACAATTTGTACAAACAGCATGGATTACCTGAAATATCCAGTTTCTTTCTCAAAATCCTTAGTTCATCTCTCAAACTGAAATGTCTGTATCAATGAACACTGCTTCAGAATGTCAAGTCCTTGTTTCACTGTGTACGGGAAAGGGAGTCAGAATTGATCAGCCATGTCAATATGACTGTGTTCTCTGGAGGGATATTTTGTGGTAAACCATGGAGAAAGTTTTGATGACAAGTCCTGAGAGTTGTAATTACGGGAGATCAATGGTAAGAGATTGGACACAGTTCACATTTAATCTTTTACTGTAATTTGTTGACGGACTACATACACCATTGTGATACAGAAAGAAAGAGACAGCAAACAAAAAGAAAAGACAAATGTAGAAATGGAAACACAAGGCAACCTCCTTAAGGAAACCTGTACATGCAGTGCTATAGGAATTACAGTTTAGTTTTCCTATCCTTTCCATCTTCATGCTGAGCAAAAATCCCCAATTGGGTTAAGGAATGAAAAGCAGGGTCAAAAGAACTCCATCTACGACATGGTTTGTGGGTTGCAAACCGTATACTGACAATGTCGGAGCGATGGAACGTGGCATAAGTCCTTAGCCTCTTTGTCCTCCGCCGCAGCCTCACTCCTCTTCACCTTCTTCATCTCTCTGTCTGTTGACCTCGTCCAAATCCATCCCTTCCAGTGTCTGCTATTTCAGAAAACTGGTTGATCATTAGTTAAGCTAATGCTTCACACGATTACCTACGTTAGAGAAAGTCAGGATTCACTCGTGAGCAATTTACCAGATCAGGACCGATTTCGGGAAAAAAAAGTCCAATGGAAATGTGTAGAAATATGCTTGACATGTTATGACAACCCGTTCAAGCATTTCGTACATTAAGAATTACAAGGTGAACTTTTGCTTAAACGTTGTTTAGGTTGAGACAATTCAACAGAGACCCATAATGCATATTGATCAACCTGACATCAGCAATTGAAAATGTAGGAAAAAAGCAGAGAATTGTAGAAAACCATTTGCATGATGTACAAAAGCATTTGCAACGTTGCTCAAATGAATGAGAAATTGCTTTTTTTCTTTTTTGATGTGCACAAGTGACAAAATGATTTGAAGATTGAACAAGCAGTTTTGAGAATTTCAGTTCTGTTCCAAGAAATGCTCCAAAGCGACTGACAAAAACTGTCTGAAAAAAAAAAAAAAGAAAAAGTTTTTGGAACTCCGCCTGTGTGCAACAGGAAGACGCGACCAAATTACAAATGAAAATGTGCCGCCTGGAACATCACAGGCTGTCTTCCGGTTGCAGAAGAAAAAGTGACTCTTTTTTTTTTCTGTTATAAGAAATCTTCCCATACAAATTTGTCAGATAGATGTGTGACTGCTTATTGTTAACACAGAAAAGGAGAAAGCCCCCCTTGCTTTTCCTGAAGATAAAAAAAACGAGTGAGATTTTTGAAATTGAAGAGGATTAATTGCTCCTTACCTAATTGTAATCTTTGCTTCAACGTGAACAATGTCTGTCAAAGTGAATCTATGACAGACAGCTGTGGGCGAGTCAACAAGGTTTGCTGGAAAGTGTAAAGTTTCTACAGCTAGTTTGAAAATGTGCCTTACTTTTTGAGTACTGAGCCACTACAACTGCTAATGTTGCTTCATATATATAGCCACTCTAAAGACCCTCTGCATATTTGCTCACAACATTTAGCTGCAGTAACAGCTTGTCTTTTTCTCAATGTCTGAGTCACACAAAACAACAGAATGTATCACAATATTCAAATTCCTTTCCAAACACCGTACTGTATGTGTAGCTTAAACCTAGGTTTTAGTGTGCACTCACGTTGGTGTGACTAAACCGTCGATGTTGATAGAGACTGGTTAGTGTGAGAGACGGTGTGCGGAGGATAACATTTTGTCAGCAAGACTACTGAAGGGCAGGTGTACTCTCATGACTAAAACATGCACCTATTATGTGTTGAAATTACGCCCGGGACTTTTATTTCAATTGATTACATAGATTTTAGTTACAAACATTAGCGCAATTAATCCCTCTTTTCTATTTTTTTTTTCCATACAAAAGTTACATGCCAGACTCTTTCTTTCTGGTATGCCCGTAAATCTGATGCAGAAGTGGCAAACGCAAGAAACACCAACGCATGACTAAGCTGCTTCTCTTGGCCCGCTGGAGGGCTGTTTTTTTTCTTTTCTCAACTTCTCCTCCTCGCTCTGCAGATTTCCATAAAATCCGTTTTTTTTATGAGCTCAGATTAAAGCTAAACAAACACTTTGCTATTGCTACCTTAGCTTTAAGGTGCAAGGTAAGGGTGCAGCGCAGTTGCTCTTCTGCAACTGTTTTCTATGTTCACAAGGTGGGATATGACCTGCCTAGTTTTTGGAATTTTGAAAAATATTTCTCATGAAAATGAACAACAACTAGGAGATAAAACCCTGAACACAACAAGAAAAAAAAATAATAAAGATGATTACATGTGCAGATTTTGTAAAAAAAAAAAAAAAAAAAAAAAAAAAAATAGATAAAATTGCATGTTTTCTGACCAGAATGTTTTTTAGTTTTCTTTCTTTTTAAATGTATGGAGAAGCAAAAATCATTCAAAGAAATATAGAGTATTGTCGCCACGGACAAAAAAACAACTTCAGGACACAGAAGAACTCAAGGAGACTGCAGCCCGATTTCTATCTCTCCCTGTAACAAGAATTTGGAAGGAAAGGCTGTTTGTAAATGTGCGCCCATGAGGATATTGGCTCGTAATCCGACCGGGCTTACTGTCACCTGCCGAGAGGACTTCATTTCCTGTTTTATTTAAATGTTTCATATTCTTCTTTTCATTTCCCAGGGTCAAGTGAGAAAGGTAGCCGGTGTGTCGCCGTGCGCAATATGCCCTCTAGTCGTAGCAGGATCACTGAAATAATCAGCACTGTCACAGGGGAGGTCCTGCTCGCATCGAAACATTGACAGCCACTGGTGGAAAGCCACCGTCTTGCCATTAATAAAGAGTCACATTTGCATAAATTGACAGCTACACCATGCTCCAGTCCCTTACCTGCCCACAAGGACTTAACTACGCCGATTCATTTCACCCACTGTGAGCATGATGTGGGTTCGATACAGGACTTTATAATTGAGCTCCTTTGTTAATCAGTCCATCATTTTTTTATTTTTTTATTTTTTTTTCACCCATTTATATTTTATCAGACTAATTAGGTAAATTGATAACATTTCTCTTCACAAGGCAGTGTTGGATAAAAAAAAAAAAAAAAGTTGAAGAAATCAGAGATTACTGAGAGAGAACTAGTAGGAAGAAGCTGTAATTGCGCTTCCTTTTGAGATAGATGTTTTATAAGAGCACAGACGACACTGATACAATTAGAGATCCATCCAGGCAAAAAAGAAATTCTACGTCTTGTCTTGGTGTGGTAATAAATCTGATTCACCTCTGCTCATAAACTCGTCTGATTTGGCTTCCATTCCTCTAAGGTTTAATCTTCCAGGATTTCTCATCACACACGAATCAACGCCGTCTCGTAGCATTGATATGATAAAGCACAGACCTTTCCAGAAGCAAGGCATTGAAAGTGGAACAGATCTATGGTGAATTTAAAAAAAAAAAAAAAAAAAAAAGCCCTTAAATTTCAAGCATAACCGTAAAATATGCATAATTTAGGTTCAATGATACACCCTCTAATATCTCTAATCCCAGCATTTACCCCTGACATTTGAAGGGTTTCTGCAGTCCTCACACAACGTAGCTCATGTTAAGATTGTGGTTACAAATGAGACACGTATTTTTCTTCTTCATGTCACTCTGACCACTCTGATGGCAGTATTATCAAGACGTTAACGATGTATTTGATGCTTTTAATGATCAGATTTGCAACGTCTTGAGTCCGAGTTGCAAAATAAAAATGAATTGAAAAGCAATAACCATAAAGAAGCACTGAATTCAGGTCCAGAAAAGATGACATTGAATAAAAAAAAAACATTAGTTAATGTATCATTTATCTAATAAACATTCAGAACAGACTTGGAGAATGCATTTAATATTTGAATATTACACATTTTCAATCTAAAAAAACAAAAAAAAACAAACATAATACATGTATTAAGTAATGTACATCGACATCTGAAGCATGGTGAATGCAAACTGCCTATGTTTTTGTAATGTAGACGTACTAGATGATGATTTATATTAACCCAAAAATACAGATTAATCCTGATTAATCTGAGATTTAATCAGCATTGTTGAAGCTTAAATAGCTTGATAGGTTGGAAGACATATACCCCTAAAATAACCTATGCAGTTGTTATAAGTTGGTTTCATGCTACAAGAGTTGACAGTTAAAAAAAAACCCAAAAGATTTAAAATTGATAGTTGAAAAGGTTTCTAACAAATACTAGTTCATAGTTGATATAAGCCAAGAAACAGTGTAAATACAGTGAATTCTTGAAAATTCGTTTATTTGTTTGGGTTATTTTACTCACGAATCGTGTGACCTGTACACCAGCTATCAACTAGTAACCCAGGTTTCGATTGGAAATATGCATCGCTGACAAGACAAGATAGCGCACTATGTTTCTTCAAGCTTATAAATGACCTTAATTCCATTAAGTTCAATGTTGCAATAAACTGCGACTCAGTAAAAGCCTCAAAATGGTTATGTGGACAAAAAAAAAAACACCCATCTTTTAATACAAGAAAGTCTCTCCTCAGGAGCATAATGTGAAGGAATGAAAGCTGACTCAAAACTGTTGGCCAATGCTTTGACCAGGCTTTTAAGTCCTTTCAAACAGAATGAATTGGTCACTTAATATATTTTCTGCTGCACTAATTTCGCATGGAGGGAGCATTCAAACACTCTTGTTTGGCAGTATTTATACCTAACGGATCCAAAATACTCCCCGACCCTATTCGCTTGCACTTACATACATTTCTTGCTTCTTTTCTTTTTTGAGGGGTGATAGCTCTGCTGAGACTGAATGTTTTAATATCCGTTTCCTTTTCAGAGATCCCACAGTAACTGCATTACGTGTGAGCAGCAGAAACTAAAATTTATACCGAGCAACATCAACGAGATTTGGATGTAAACCTGGTATATAAATAAGAACCACAGGAAGCTATTTCACTGAGTGAAAAAGGGAATACGAATGGTAATGGTTATGTGGTGACGTGGAAGGCTGAATGCAAGTTTTATTTCCGTACTGAAGCTGTGTTTACCTTCGACGATACCAGTAAATATGTCAAAAGGTTCCCACTCAGTAATTTCAAGTTAACCGTATGAAATCCAGCAGTTTCATATCCTATAATAGTGAATTTCCCTGCTGCAATTTTTGTGCATTTCTTTCACTAATAAACACACAGACGCTCTACATGCAGCTTTCGGTGTGACTACTTGTCAAACTCAGCATATTCAGCTCTTTGTTAATGTTTTAAGTTGTCTCCTACCTGCCTGCAGTCTAAATGTAAAACCAGTCAAATAAGATGTGCTTTTTAAATAGCCCTGGGAAATACAAGTATCATGTACATTTCTCAGTGTAATGGCAGATTCAGCACGGAACTGTAACTGGCTCCATCTCCCTTAAGAAGCATGCTGAATAATTCAAAATATACTACGATTGGTGCAGCAATAAAACATGTATTTTTTTCCCCTTTAAATACTTACTCAGCTTGGTAATTAATTCTGAATACATGGTAAATTTGCAGCGCTGAGTATCTGTCGCTAATTTCCTCTGGGAAATTAATCTCTACTGGGTCGAAGATGAACACTGTCCACTTTCTGCTTTGTAAATATTGACAAAGGGGGAGGGAGGCATATGCAACAGCTAGATCATCCCTGAACATAGTTTTCAAATTCGTACTGTCTGATTTTTAAATGGACGTAATGGGTATTAATCTGTTTCAACTTCTGGATGTGTGCTGAGTGGGGGGAAAATATAAAATAAAATAAAATGATTGAGCTACAAGGGTTTTGATGTCATTATTTAAAACATTAATGGTAAGTCGACCAAGGAAGAGGTTTGGTTTAGTCGTTGTAAAGTTTGAAGTATAGTCTGTTCTCTCAGCAAACAGACTGGAACACAACATGTGACTAAATGGTTTTGTTAAAAAAAATTTAAAAAAATTATATTTCTGTCCCAAAAGCATAAACTCAGCATTTAGGTTAAACTCAGCACATATTTTGATGTCCAGTGTTGCAAATTATTGGTTTGACTTTGTAGATTTTTTTTTTTTTTTTTTGTAATTGATTTCTGGCTGCCAGGCTGTACCACTGGTCTAATCGAGCAGATTGACTCTTCTTTAAAAAAAAATGAATTTCAATAAAAATGCAACATCCAGCTGGAGTATCAGACTTATTTAATCAGATTCTTCTAGTCAAATCTGTCTCTCTGAGGACCACCTACTGATTTGTTGTGAATTACCAAAAGGCTTTCTGGAGATTGGCATTCATGTCAATTTAAATGTTTGGTTTTGATCAGCCAAGATGTATTGCTTTGGAGAAATTGGGAAGAAATTATTGATGTGTTTTGTAAGCACTTAAAAGATTGAAAGGACTAAGATTGAAAAGCAATCTGAAGGTTGCTTTTCTTGTCTTTTCAGCAGGTATCAGTTTTTATCCAATCTGAGTAACACTCTGATCTTTGAAAATCCAATGTAAATGCACTGACATGAAACATAAAAAATGTCATTTCTGGGTAAACTCTCTCCTAAATTCACCTAAATTAATTGTGGAGCAGATCTTCACAAATTTTCCCTTTTTTTTTTTAAATATCAACATTTAAGTACAGATACAAAAATATAAAATAAAACAACATAGTGAGTATTTAATTAACTTTTGTTCAATTAAATTTTCTGAATGCAGATTAACTTGACCCAAAATATCATTCTATGTTATTATGAATGAACCTGTGAGCTACATTATGCTAAATTTGATCCTATTTAAACATGATGAACCCTAAAATGAAAGCACAATAACTAATAAAGTATTCCTCGATAGGCTTTATCAAATCTGGGAAATTGTTTCCTGAATCGTTTCCCAAGAGGCACTCGTTGCTCTTGCCCCATTTTGCACTTTTCTGTCTGCTCCTCCCTCAAAACAATAACATTAAGCACTCAGGATTTTCCCTGCACAACACCTGCCACATTATGTGATGATGTGAACCATTCTACCATCCTGGCTCCCATCTGGCAGCTGCCAACATTATAACTGTTTGCTAACACGGGGGTTAATGAAACCCCCGTGTTAGTGAACACACCTTGCCTTTCAGGGCTCAAGCTGCTTGGAGCTGCGCATGCAGCCCTGAAGGATTGGCTCCATTATGGATGCCAGCACGGGGCTATACACGCTTCCTGAATAAAATAATGCTCACACCTGCTACCTGGGCTCAGCTGTTGCCATGCAACGCAGAGACAAAGCATTCTGTTTTGCACTCGCATGCTGTGTGCACAATGTGTGCAATTACAACGCAATTAGTGGACTTCCAAAAGAGTTTACTTGTAGCTACAGCGGCTATTGTTTGTGCTGCCATCCATATTTACTCCCTGGTTTGAAAAAAAAAAATGTTTACTCACACACTCCCATTTATGCATTCTTTGTTTTCCAAGCGATAATGACTTATAGGATTTTTTTTTTCTGTCATCTTGAGTCATTTATAGCCCAATGTGCAAATTTCTGTCATCAGATATCTGAAGCATTGTGCCCTGTCTTTATCTAATTAAATCAACACCCACCTTAAAATAGACTTCTAAATTTGCACCTTAGTATTTCTCGCTCATCATGGGACCAGAGGTTGCACTAGACTTTCTCATTGTCTGTCATTTTGACTGACGGTGTCAAACAAATGGAGTCGTAATCTAATTTACCAATCGATTTCCTGGGTTGCATGGACCTGAATTGCACATCCTTTTGTAACCAATCAAATGTCTCCAGGTGGCTTGCACCAAAAGCTACTTATCTATCATGAGGCCCACATAGCTGTTTTGTTATTGTTCTGGAGGACGAACCAGGGCTTTGCTGCCACACTGGAGACCGGAATTACATGCACGATTTTAGCCAAAGTTTTAAAATCAGGGAACATTTCTCCAAATGATGTGATTAGAGATTGGCGGGACTCTTAAAAGAAAAAAAGGTCAAAAACTTAAGGATGTCTGAGATTGGAGGCACTTGAGGAAAAAGTATGAGGATTTGAATCTCCATTTAAAGTTGGGTCCTGAGAGGTCGCATCTATCCTGTCACCATCAATATCGGTGCATGCTCCCTCGTACCTCTTCCTGTCTTTGTACACTTGCTAAAAGCTAGATGAAAGATTCAGACCTTTCCTGTCTGGCTTTTAAAATCCTTTGAGGATGAAACCCGGCATTTATTGCAGGCCAGTGTCTTTGAAACAACATGAAAAGGCTAAGTTTCCAATATAGCGTGTGATGGCGTGAGGTGGGGGATGTGTCTATAAGGGGCCATAAAGGAGGAAAGATGGCTCATTTACCTCAGAGTTATATGAATGTAATATGTTATATGTAGTATCAGTGTTTGACTGAGGCTTTGTTGCAGGAATGTACATATTTTTCCCTTACAGCCTCACACACGTTTTCAGTCTTCACTCAGCATAAGGATCAAAACCTTACTACTTTATTCTGAGATTCATCTTCAAAAAAAATATATATATATTCTTGGGGAATTTTAATACAAACCCTCCGTGTTTCTACAACCAAAATAAATTGCTGACGTAAGTGTATTATGTCATATCTTTGTGTCTAATTTTTTTATTTTATTTTTTGCACCCGAATACTGTTAGATGTTAGTCTTATTTTTACTTTACTACTTAACTAGTCAAAAAAGGAAACACTTTTTCAAGGCAGCTCAAGGTGTCTGAATATTTAGTGCACTTAGTTGTTGAGTGCTGTTAGCTTACATAAAAGAAATACATGAAGAAAGATAAGGATCGGTAGAACTTTTTTAAAAAACTTATTACTCTTATTTTTACCAGAAAAAATAAAATGGTAAAAAATGGTAAAAATAATACCATATATGTTTTTTTTTTTTTATTATTTCTCTTTTCCTTACAATTTTACTTTACGATTTTTGTACAGCACTTCGGTGCAGTTTTAAACCTGTTTATAAAGTGCTATTCAGATAGATTTGACATTGACATCAGTTTTTATTTTTAAGTAGAAGGTAGGAGTTGAAAAAGGATTGCGTTTAGATAGTTTATTTGAATAAATATCAGTTTACTTACCTGAATTTTAAGTTTCAGTTTCCATCATCAGCCATTGGCTGTTTCTGAAACTGTCAAGCAAATGGAGAAACATACGTGTTTGAGTGTGATGGATTTTTACACATTGTTCTCTTTTTGCGGCAACAATTACAAAGTGTCCTCTGAGATTGAATAGATTTTGAACAGCTTGAATATTTTTAGTCTATGCTTTTCGAGAGAGTCTACAAAGATGGTAACATGCTGAACATCGGTGTGTGTGTGTAGCCTCAAACAATGGAAAGAGGTTGTGTTTTGATTGATAGATATGTGTGTCTGAAGCATATTAATACATTTGCTGATGTGCTTGGCTCAATCCTGTCTGAACAGTTAGTCAGTTACCTCTGGCTTCAGTCTAATTTCCTGATGACATTCCTCTCAACCACGTGACACCATGCCACTTGAGAACTGCAGAAAGCGTTTGTAGATCCACATGAAAAGGATCAACTCTCTACATGGGCAGCTGACATTTGATATAACTGTGATCCAATTTGTCTAGTTTGATCACAACCTAGATTTGATGTGACAATGACAACCTTAAAAGCCATAATTTATGTAGATTGTGCAAGACCACAATGTCATACCCATTCAATTACTAATACTCTTTTTATAAAAATGACATTTGATTCACTCCTTTGTATTTTAACATCATTTCTCTCAAAACTCAAATAGGTGTTCTTTTTACCTCTCAGTTTACTTATTTGCTGTGTAGCTTTTGTAGGGGTCAGCAGAAACAATCGCACACGTCCTTAGTGGAATCTAGTAACCCGATAAGACGCAGAACACAACGTCAATTAGAACATTGGAAGTAATATGATGTATGCTAAAAGCTCCAAAAAGTTTAGCTTTGGAAGAAAAATAAAAAAAAAGAAAAAAAAAGAGCCTGGGCATTGGCAAAGGTCCAGTGGATAAAATGATGAAAGAATCCCACCACCATGGAAACATCAGGAGGAGAGCAAAACGCTCTTTTTAGAAGTCCACTCTGTGGACTACCTGAAGCTATGGCCTCCAGTCTGAAGAACACACTAATCTAGCCTTCGGTCAGAGTAGCATTCTCTCTTCCTTGCCCCCATCTTATCTGAACCTTGTCAGAGCATTTCTTATTTGACAAACATGACCAGGGTCACCATTCTCTGTAAGAAATCCTTAATCTGATAAACTAAAACTCTGGGCCAGCTCTAGAAGAGAAGTGCCTATAGATGACTGGTCTTTCAAAGATCCTGCATTCTCCAAGGCTGTCGCTGGCCAGTTAAGCATGTATACCATACTCAATAAACAGTGTTTCTTAATTTTGGCAGCGTGGACTCGGCCCATTCCTTCCGGAAAATGAAATTGGCATTTTTCATGAAGCCTGTCAGCAGCGTCAAATACCCTGAAATTCCTTTTTAAAACATCGTGATGACTTAAAGCACAGTGAGCCAACACCAACAGATGATATTGCTCCTCAAATTATGTGGAAACTTCACTCCAGAGCTCCAGCAAAATCTTCTTTTATCTTAACCTCTTAACCTTCATGAGGACACCAACATCCAGCATGTACGGGTTTGGGGGTGATAGGTAAGAGGTTAAACAATCCTTTTACGGCTCCTGTCATGCAATTTGCTTCAGCCAATTTTTCTACACACTTTTTTGATCTTCTGAACTTTCTATTAAAATGGTTTGAATAAAAGCACTGCGTATACAGCTCAACTTTTTCAGCATAAGCTTTTGCAGCTTTCCCCCCTTGTGGACGGTGTCAATGACACAGTCCTCTACATAATTGAGTAGGTCCATAAAATATCTGTAAGATTTTTGTATTAAAAATATTTTTATAGATTTTTTTTTTATTATTATTAGCTGAAAGCCATTATAAAGAAGAAGAAAAAAAAGACTGGTAGTATTTCACATTGTGCAACAAATTTATATGTCTGAGTTACAATTTTTGAGTCAAATTATTACAAATTATTAATAAAAAAAACTTTTTTAATAATATTCTATTTTGTTCAGATTCACTTCCAAATATAGATGATTTCGTAAAGCCACAATAGTGGAGAACGCTGCATCAAACTTTAGAAGCTGTGACCTTAAAAGCCTGGTCGTGTCTGGTTTTAAAATTGAACTGTGGCTAAAGTAAGAGGCCTTGATCTCAGGATCAAAGAGGTCCACTGGTAGAAGACGAGCCTCAGCAGGTCTGCTGTACAGTCCAGGTGGCGTTTCGTGCAGAGTAATAACATGTACGAGTAATAACAGCTTAAATGTTATCTGGATTTTGACTGATGGCCAATGAAAGGGGGAAATGATTGGGGAGATGTGGGACTAGATGAATACCTAGAGAGTTGTAGGTGGCTAAACGAGATTTTCTTTATGTTTACAAAGTCAACACAACTTTCTTCTGAGTGTTTTTTTAATTTAATTTAATTAAATTTTATTTTTTTATGCATTCTCTTGAATTGGTCACATATTTGAAATAACCTGTAGAGGTATATTGCAGTGTATTAGAGTAACCCAGAGGGATCCGAACACATTTCTGGGGCGATCATAAAAGAGATAAAAGTGTTCAGTAGAGAAAACATACATTTTTGATGGCCTACTGTGTCTTCATGTCAACTACTGAGAACTTTGTTGAAGATAGTACCTGGAAAAGTAGAAGATTAAAGGCTCCAATACCAACTTCGATGCCAACTACCCACCTGTATCATATAATCAAACCTGCCACAAAACATAATGTTGGTGGTTTTTCAATACTCTTATCATGACACTTTATTCTGCATTTTTCAGAGAAATTCTCCATTTAAAATCACTGGTTTAGCTGTAAATTTGAAAATATTAGACAGGGAAAAAGGTCAGTGCTCACCCCCTTATCCACTACACATGTTGAAGTTAAATTTTTTCCTGCTAACATTCTTAATATTGCCTTTGTGGTGAGTCAAAAATCAATTTCAGTAAAAAGAGCATCAGTCGGCCCTGGATGCGATACGATTACTGCACCAATTACCAGCCGTGTCTCCGGATGCCCTTGGTCATACTGATTGGGCTAAATGAAGGATTCGCATTCCTCAACTTAAACACAACCTGTCTCAATATATACAGGGACCGAAAGAGTGAGCTAGAAGGAGAAAACCAAGTTTGGCAGCGCATTCAACAAAGAATCCTTTTTATGGGATATTATGACTTCACAACCTTTAACACAAGGTCCTCATCTACCAGGACGAGAACGAAATGCTAATTGTCACTTAGCAGTAAGACTAGAAGAGGCCTTGAAGCCTTAAAATACTGTTTTTATTAAGGACATAATGGCATTTTTTTTTATTTGTCAGAAACTCAACATAATAATAATAATAATAATAATAATGAATATTTGTATGCTTTTAATATTTTACCTCAAATAATTCAAAGGGAATAACATAATGAGTCATTCAAAGAGGAGTATTTCTGGGAGCTTCGTGACTCATCTTTGTACATACATCATGGTTGTTTCTATCACTGACATGCCTTTGAGGAGTACAAACAAGCCTTTTGGATCAAGTTGCTATACAGCTGTTTTTAAAGAAATCAGATTCATCGTCAATATGAAGTTTCTCTACTTGTTTTAGATTTCTGCATCGAAACTCTCCAAAGTGTATGGCATTTTGAAAACTTGAAAAGAAAAGGGCAACACTTTATTTGAAGGGGTGTGCATAAGGCTGACATGACACTGTATTAAACATGATATAACATCTGTCGTGACCATAAAGGAGTCTTAATGAATGCTTATGACAGTTGTCATGAAGTGTCATTCGGTAAATAATGACACCTGCAATGCAAAGTTGCCCTAAAAGTTGCATTGAAAGTCCATTACAAGTGCCAACTTTGCATGATGTTGTAAATTATGACTATTTAATGCAAAGTTGGCATTTTTCATGGACTTTGAATGCTACTTTTAGAGCAACTTTGCATTAAAAGTGTCATTATTTACCGAATGACACTTCATGACAACTGTCATAAGCATTCATTAAGACTTCTTCATGTTCATGACAGGCGTTATGTCATGTTTATAACAATGTCATGTCAGTCTTATGCACACCCCTTCAAATAAAGTGTTGCCAAGAAGAAAAACTTAAAACTTGACATAAAGTTACAAAATCTAGTTGTAAAATGAATTAATTCACATATGAATTAATTCACATGGAAACAAGATGCTTAGAATTTGAAAAAAAAAAAATCATAAACTTTATTGCACATACAGTATTTACAAGTTCAAAAAATGGCACATTTATACTAGGGATCTTCCAGCTCTGTGTCAAATGTTAGCCTACACTATTGATCAAGGCTTCTTTAAAGGTCCAGAATAGGGGTATCTACTGCTCCCAGCCATTTCTCTGCCAATAAAAAAAAAAAAAAAAAAAAACTGGTCCTGTTTTCATCTCCACTGCTTGCAAGACTGTGTTATAGCCTGTGTACTTTTTTTTTGTTGGACTGGCGAATTTGGGTTCACCCCACCAACCAGAGTGTTTTTCACTCTTTGCAATGATG
Source organism: Poecilia formosa (assembly GCF_000485575.1). Lineage (NCBI taxonomy): Eukaryota > Metazoa > Chordata > Actinopteri > Cyprinodontiformes > Poeciliidae > Poecilia > Poecilia formosa. The sequence goes on along the minus strand of NW_006799980.1, from coordinate 1,569,216 downwards.
TTCTCATATAAAGAGACACGGCGCTTGCGATGGAGGAAAATAACAAGAAGAAAATCAGAGCAAAAGACAAAACAGAAGAGAAGCAAGCACATTCTGTGGTAAGCTAAACTCCCCTTGTAAAATAACCTTAACACAACTTTGTTTAAACAGCATCTTTGGAGTTGAAGGTATTTCAGACTCTTAAATATGCTTTGCAAGAAAAATCAATGTTTATTATTGGAGCCTCAGACATAGTATTGCAATCAGTCTAGAATACAGAACTGAGTTGGAAAAATGCTAAATGAGGATCTGTGATCAATAGACCAATTTTTCTGAGTATCTTGATACATACATTTTCATCCATCCATCCATCCATCCATCCATCCATCCATCCATCCATCCATCCATTTTCTTACACCCTTGTCCCTAATGGGGTTGGCAGGGGTGCTGGTGCCTATCTCCAGGGAGACATTTCGGGCGAGAGACGGGGTACGCCCTGGACAGGTCGCCAATCCATCGCAGATGACTGCGAGAATTATGTTCAATAATTCTCAAAATAAATTTAAGTCCACTTTGATACGCAACGGTCCAATGGAATCAACAGTAGGAGAATAACTAACAGCAAAGATGAAAACGTGACGCTTACCATTTTGGGAATTTGGACATGATACAATTATCTGTGCGATACAGTATTGCACCTCCCTTGTACATGTATCCCTGTGATCTATGTGAGAAAGAGAGATGTGTCTGTGGTTTCTGGTCCAATATTCACTTGCTGTCTTAACATGTGATTAGTTTGAGATCTGAATCTCAGTCTTGTCGAGAGTGGCAGTCTGGGAAAAAAAAAAATGAAAATGAAAAATGTATGCGGGCCATCGGGCCATCAGTGGCGTCCCTTTGGGCCAATCTTCGCCTTGTCTGTGCCATGTCATCTGTTTGTGGCCCTCTACATCTGACCCCAGCACACCTCTGAAGCCATGTTCAAGTCAGTGGGTCTTCTTTTCATCCCTTTCAGGTATTGCTGTCAAACATCACGTCTGTTCTCCCACTCATACGCTCTCTCCACACACACAGTCACACATTGATGCGCACAATCGGGTCAGGGAGTGTGAAGAGAACCCACAGGCGGACTTGTATCCCGGATTCCCTGCCATTTGAGTTCAGCTGTCTCAGCCTTTGAAGTGGATACAGACAGCTGGATGTTGGAAGAAGCTGATGCTGAAGTCAAGGCGAGAACTCGGGGATGCGTGCATATTTTTGAAACGTGGCATGGTAAGGAATACATACTGTATGCACAGCATCCTGCTAACTATTGCTTGCTGAGTTACAAGAACTGTGAAAGGTATACCAAAAAACTTTCCAAAAGGGAAGAACACACCACAAGCTCAGGGAGTAAACAAAAACCACACAAGCCAGAGACGCTGACCATAAAGGTCTTGACCTTATCAGTCTAGGAAAGCCCAAAGGCTTTAAAGGAGAGGTGGTTTCCATTAGCAGTAGACAGCTGACGCTGAGCAGAGATAGCTGCATGGAAAAGGGAGCCTGAAGATTGAAGTGAATAGCAGAGGTGGAAGTTTTTTTTTTCCTTCTTTCTTTCTTTCTTAGGTGACTGTTGGAGCATTTGGGGGTTGGTCTGTGATGGATGAAGGAGCAGAGGAGGGAAGAGAAGGATAAAGACTCAGAGAAGAGGGAAAGTGCATGTAAGCCTGAGACAGAGCTGTCACACTGGGGGATGGCTCTGGGGTCAGGAGATGGTGAGGCTGAATCTTGGAGAGTAGACGAGTCTCTTCGGTCTGCATGTTAAGATGGGTTGGTCAAAATGGTAGCTGACCAACGCTATCATCTGAGAAAAATATCTGAGGTTTTGTTCTTTTCTCTGTTTTCACTTTTTTGTTTTTTTTTTAACATTCTTCTATAGAGTTTGGTAAACTCATTCATAGCAAGAAGGCGGTTCTTGGAGGAAGAAATAAAAAAAATAACAAAAAGTAATACAATATTCTTGGCTGATGGTTTCAATTTAACTTTATGTTAAGAAACAGAAATGACCGTGGACGACGAGTTACAATAAAATTCGGCTGAGCAGTTCTTACAACTTTTCTTGTATTAAGGATTCCCACTGTCTAAACTTTGGAAAATAAAACTTGAAATGACAGCTGGATTTAACTTGCAAATTCAAAACCTACGGAACATACCTGTGTTCGAAGAGTAAAGCTGACAAATTGCGTAGAATGCAAAACCCAACATGTGGCAATCAAAAAGAGGCAGGAAAGTGAAGCTAAAGAAATATATTTATTTTATCTGCGAGTTGCATAGGCTCTGACAAGTCTCACTTGTTAATATGGATCCATATTTAGAACATGCCTGCTGGTAATGTAGCATATTATTTTTATTGATCCTCTATTTACCTCCAGTGGTGTTTTCTGGGCAACTCTTTCTGTCCGCCTGGGTGTTTGTCTCAGGCCAACACATGAAAACTGGCCTTTCTCGTGATTGTGCTATCAAGGGGAAGGATGATATTGATTTTGGTGACCCCCGAAACCTTTTCTTAAGTTGTATCAGACCAAACTTTTGCCTCTCATCTCCTGACCCCTCATCTATTCCCATGCAACATTTGCTGCGACTGTGCGAACAAACTGTTGATTTCGAAGACCCTGCGACCTATGTTGCACCACCACCAGCGTGAGTTATGTTCATATTTGTACACATTTTGTGTGCATATTTTGTGCATCTAGATGCCGTGTGCGTGACAGCTGAAGGTCTTATCACTAAAGTAGCAGAACCGTAAAATGTAGGGGTGCTTTGTTGGAATTCAAGACAAATTTTTCACATGAAAAACAATCCTGGCAGACGAGTTTTTTTTGGTTTTTTTGTACGTTTCAGTGAGAACATTAGCAGTACAACGTTTGGTCCTGGAGGGTCTTTTATAATGGTGATTGTCACCAGTGAAGCAAAGCCTTGAGTAACAAATCCTAAAAAAAAACCACAGACAAATACAGTTATATTCAATAAACGAGAATATTATTTTAAAAAGTGCATCCGTTTCAGTAACTCAATTGAGAAAGTGAAGCGCAACGTAAATATTAATTAAACACCGACTGATGTTTTCAACCCTTTTTTTCTGTTCTGATTTTCCACTTGCAGCTAATGACAAATGTATCTTTCCTTCCTTTCTTAACCTGAAAGTAGAGAAGAACAAAGAACTCTGGAAAAGCTTACCAAAAAGATATGGAACATTTGCAATAAAAAATGTGCAGGGGGCACAGCTGACAAGTTGTTTAATCTTGAAGTTGTTATGAATTTCATTTGGAATCAAAAGCCTACACTGGAAGTTTCGCTCAATAATTTGCCAGTAAGGGAGAGTCATGGTTACTGCTCAGAAAAAAAAAAAAAAAAAAAAATTGCCTGGTCAGACCTACTTTACTGTTGAAGCCAATCTGCGAAATTTTATGACATCTCCTTGCAATCATGACATGCATATCATTAGTTTGTATTTTGCAAATCAATAATCTTTTGGACAAAAAGAAAATCCGTTTTGGTTCTGCACTCGGAAGTTTGTGTCGGAAAATGGGCTCTCCATGGGCTCAGGAAACCTTATCTGTTGAAATTAGCAAGTATAGCGAGTGAGTTCTGTGGTCAAAAGCTCAAGACCGAGTGCTAATTGGAAATTCCACTAAGACTATTGCCTCTAAAGATTACTACTGTGAGTGCAAGTGAGTGTAATCAGACTTAGATGGCAATGCCATGCCAAATGAAATTACTTTAACAAACATTACACAAAACAACCTAATGTAAATGTTGTTGACACACCACTCTGTTAACAGCAGTCAACATTCTTTAGGAAGTTTATTTGATTTCTTTGCCGGAAAACAACCAGCTGTAATCATCGCTCCACAAAGAAGTTACTCTCAAACAACTATACTCTGATGAGACCGCTCTTTATCGGGAAGGAATTTTTCTTTTCCATTTAAAACATTAGAATTATGAAAAAAATAATAATAATAATAAATCCTGGCTTTAATGAAAGGATTAGCTCAAGAATGAGACCACAACACGATTCATGCAAGAGCTACAAACAACAGTTAAAGGCCATATTATTATCAGCGGGGTGTTTTTTTCTGAGCAAAGAGTTTTCCCAGGTTAAATATATATATATATTTTTTTTTATTTTACATGCCCTCTATCAAAGCAAACCATGTCCCCAATGATAATCACGTAACTTTATTCACAATAGATAGTTAAGGCAGTGACTTATTGTCTCCTGTCTGTCTGAGCCAAATGAACAAGGTCGTATTTGAGAATTTTAACTTTCCTACAAACCATCACCACACGCTTAGGATTAGTTTGAAGGCCTAGTGGAATTAACTAAAGACAGACTTGGAACATTGACTGGTGTGATGGACAGTGTCCACCGAATAACATATCGGTTACCATGTTGATGAAGTTTAACCCATAGTCAAACATGGACTGCTTATGTAAAAGGTATTTCTGTTACCAGCAGTCAGCTATTTGGCTGGTGACACAGAGTACCAGCACACTGTATCCAAAGCACTAATTATTTCTGCCTGAATGCTGCCAGAACTTTTGGGGAGTTTTGTTTTTGTTTTTTGGGGGCTCTTCCCTCCACACACACACACACAATTTTTGGCCCAAACTGTCATATTAGACCAAAGCTAAATTGTTGCTTAGGTAGGCTTTTCTCACCAGAAAACAATTTTAAATCCACAGATAGAATAAAGGTCTATTAGGTCTTCAAGCTACTGGTCTGACACCAGGTCTGCCTCAGCACAGCTGTGACTTCACCATCAGTGTGTGAGTGTGTGCATGAATTGGTGAATGACTAATTGTGGTGTGAAATGCTTTGGCTTCCCTGGATTTAATAAAGCACCATCTACAAGTACAGGCCATTTACCATGTACCATAGTTGCTCAACTATATGCCTCTCTGTTTTATCTTTGTCTTTAGAATGGATGCAGTTTTGTTTATTCTTGGTGCTTTTTAATCATATCTACCAAATGTAGCTCCTTTGATGACGCCATCGTCATAATTTCTGTCGGGTCCCTAAAACAAACAAGCCATTCTAAGGTTTTCATTGCTTTCTGGTCAGGTAGTTTGGCTTAGCATCCTGCTAGTCTGAAGAAATATTTGAGATTGAAGAATAGAGCAACATTATTTTCTAACACAGTTGTCAAGTCAATGTTTCACCATGAGCATCTTTTGGCAGACAGTCAGAAATGTTTTTTTTTCTTCCAATCTCTTGTGTGTCCATCCACATTATCAGTACTTGCTTCCTTTTTTACCTGGTGAGCTTTTTTTTTTTTTTTTTTCAGGAAACACTGCCAGGATTTTTTATTTCATTTTGCATTTCAAAAAACAAAACAAAAAATCTGTAAAAGTATTGCAGGAAATGGGGTTATCTCATTTAACGGTGAGCTCCTCTTGTTTTTTCTTAATTTCTATGTGTTCTAGTTTGTTGTTGTTTTGTTTTTTTAATTCCCACTGAAGCAGACCTGCTCTATTTTTTTTTTTCTAAGACCACTAACAGAAAATAGCCTATTCTAGCCTTTTGAGGCCATACAAGATTGAGAGGGACCTCCATTAGAGAGGCTGATAATTACATAGCACTCAAGCTCTTGTACGGCTTGTGGTCTTGGACAGGCACGTATAAAAACCTTAACCCGATTGCATGTTGAAGTAAAAACAGGAAGCCACACATAGAAAAGAAATTTACATTTTCTGTGCTCTTTCTTTTAGTTAACATTTAGAATTGCACATATACAGCTTGACTGTATGCTAAGCAAGGAACTGAGAGGTGAAGCAGGTTAGAATTAAAGTTGATGGGCTGTAATTTTAGCCTGCTCCAGGAGTGGACATGAGTACCATAAATGCTATGACTAAGCTGTTTAAATAGTAATTGCCAGGATCGAGAACACCAATTTTCTCCACATGATTAGTTTTTACATCTATGCACAGAAAATGTCAAAACCAAGACGCCAGGATAAAGCAGACATATCAGCCTCCCCCCCAAAAAATAAAAAATAAAAAAAATGATATTTCTTTCAGTAAAATTACAACATTCTTTTGGCAAAGTTCTGCCTACAGGTTCAGCGAGGTTTTATAAAAATTGCAAAACGTGTAATATAAGCCATAGCACTGAGGCAGCTCCTCTAAAATAACCCTCAGCTAAAACTAAAATAATGCTTACAGTGGGAAATCCAAACAGTCCAGAACCAAGATTTCTTCCTTTCTTCAAAGCAAACAAGCCACTCGAAAACACACTTTTGACATCTACACTGCCTTGGGAGCCAGGCCTCTCTAAATCACAACAAGAAACAATATATTGATGATTACTTATTGTCTGGAGCTGCAGTCTGTGACTGCTTACAACAAGTTATTTTTCTTGACAAAAAAAAAAAAAGAAAGAAAAAAACTCTCTGGTGGGAATATGCTGACTGGATATGTGCCTACTTACGCTATTGGCAACCGGGAATAGGATGAGTACTCTTTCATTCCCCAAATAACTTCAGGAAAAGGAACTCATTAATGAGAGAAATGGATAAAGAGTGCACATTTCTTCCAACCCATCAAAACAAGCCGCTTTCTGAAATACATCATGAAACAAGTAGAACCTTGGCTTCAAGGGGAAGGACACGACGGAGTTCATGACGCTGCTTTGAGAGATTGCTCCAGTCAGTGGATCCAGCAGCTATCAAGTTGAAGGGCCTGTTTGTGAGTTGAGCGTTTGGATCCTCAGAAAAAAAAAATAAAAAATAAAAAAAAATAAAAAATCAAATAGTTCTAACTAGAAGGGAGACTCTGAGACAGCAGACACCGTGAGACGTCTCTATGTTTGTCTACGTGTACGTTTTTAAAGATTTAAAAAGTTCAACTCCAAAACTAGATGGCGCATGTCTAATTGTCTGCTTGACACAAGAACGTGTTTCATTGGCCTTGACCTCATGCAGTATAAATAAATCCTGAAATGAGTAACCTCTCGCAGAAAAAAATAAAAAAAAAAGTTTCAATCTCATCTTTTGTGACATTGTAGACAACAGTGTTTATTGAAAAATAGCAATTTAGAAAAAAAAAATAATAATCATATGCATGTCCTCCTCTGGCTGAGATTGTCAGCAGTCTTAATGTATTATTTATCTTATGATAAGTACCAGAACGTGACATCAATTCCCTTATGATCATAATTTCTAGGGTTTCACATGGTTGCAATAGCGGCTTTGTCTTAGTTGGGTTAAGGCAATAAAGTTAATAGAAATTAAAAATACAATTTGTGAACCTTTTTCCACAGGCAATTCACTGCATGAACAACTCCATTTTAGTGCCTGAAAACTTCTCAATTTCTAAAATGATAATAAAAGAAATATTTCCTTTTAATGCAGAAATTATTGCAAATTAGCCTACCAGAGCTCTTTATTATATACAAAGGGACAAACAAAGGCAAATTTACCTAGTGCATGTTTTTCCAATCAAAGCACATCCCTAAGTCATTTTGAATGTGGTTTGGGTAGCTTCTGACGCTTTAAGCTCATTCATTTGTTTACATGGCGTGAGGCCATTAGATAGGTGAAATAATTAGCTAATTTCCATTCATCTGTATGATAATGGGGCTCATTTGTTGGGATCAGCATCGGAACACTGGAACTAAGGGGAACATGTCTCAATCTAAACAAAGGAGCCCTGAAAACTAAAGGATTTAACACGTAGAGGCTCAACAAAGTAAAAGTGGAAGACCGCAAACTTTTTCTTTGTTCGTAATAACATCAACTTTAATTAACCACGTTTGTTGTTGTGTCTTAGAAAACGGGAGATGTGTGTTTTTTAACTCCATTCCTTCATCTCTCCGCGATCGGCTGCAAAAAAAAAAAAAAAAAAATAAGTAACTCAAACGGGAAGTTTACAGTTTTCTGAGGCACACTTTCGGAATTTATTTCCGAACAAATGTCGCTTCTCTTCTTCCGTTTGCTGTGGCAGATGGCTCCAAACGTGGAAAAATACCCACGAGCTTTGACTGCTGATGAGGAATCGAAGCGAGTCAAGGCGCCCGAGTAAGAGCTGCACGGGATTCAGAAAGACTTGGTTGTAAACAAACACAGTGACATAGCCGCTCGGTTGATCCAAAACTGACCCAGGATCCACGGGTAAACAAAGACTCGCATTGTTTTCTCTGCGGCTTGATCTTTTCCCTTCAGCTACAAGGAAGACAGTTTATGAGCAAGTTTTGTTTGAGCTCTGGGATAAACCTTTTTGCCAAAATGTGCCTTGCGGGGAGCTGTAGTTAACTTGTATGCTTTTGAATGAAAATGAATAAACTTTTACAGTTCAGTTAAATAAGCAGTTTCACGTTTTAGACAGATCCGTCCTGGCTATTCACGAACTGGCATGTTTGAGTCTTGAATCGTCGTACACAATAAACATCGATTTTATTACCGACACGAAAGGCAGTTTTCCTCAGTAAGCTTCAAATAAATGTAAAAAATAAAAATAAAAAATAGTACTTAGAGCTGCCACTAGTATCCTATGTCTCACAAAAGCACCTGCCAGCGTAAAAATAAAATAAAATAAAATAAAATCCACAATAAATCTGAAATTCCCAGTAAGGGACAAGAAATTCTCCCCAGGCTGGGAAAAGCTGAATGTGGGCATTGAACGGCGCTGAGGTCAAGTGGTAAATGTTTGTGACTCTGGGTCTGTATGTGTGTGAAATAGTGACAGAGAGAAGGAACAGCAGACACACTGACAGAGTAAAGGTTCTCCCCATGCTACAATAGCTCTGTCAGTATGAGCTCTTCAACTTCCCACACACACACACACACGCACACACACGCACACATCCCTCTCCCTCCCTCGTCTTTCTTGGCCTGACACTGTTACCTCACTTTAGGAAGCTAAATTAAAGAAAGTGCAGATAAGGTTGGCTACAGTTGTGGCTGTTTGTGTTGAGCTTTTTTCTATTTGACCCCTCCCACAAAACCGTTCATAGGCGTTGCACTTTTACACATTTAGAGGCAAATACACTGCAAACTTCAGCGTATTTTATGAGGATTTTATGTGATGGACAAACACAAAATAATCTATTATTTTGAAGTGGAAGAAAAATGATGTATGGCTTTTTTTTTCTATACAAAGAACAGCCTGAAAATGTAGAGTGGCGTGTTGTTGTTTTCAGTCGCAGAGAGGCAATTTTTATTTAATTTTTTTTTTTTTTTGTAGGAGAACCATTTGCAGAAATAACAACTGTGCGTCTTAAAGGTTTTGCCCATTCGTCTTTGCAACGTAGCTCAAGCCTAATTAGACGCAATGGAATCTAGAGATTCTTCATTCGTTTTAGATCTGGACTTTAACTGGAACATTTTAACTTGTTCATTTTATTAATGTGCTTTGATGTAACTCATTGCACTGTAACTCTGGCTCCGTGATAATGGTTGTTGTCTCGTAGGAAGAAGAACCACCAATCTAGTCTCCGACAAAAGTGAGAGGATTTTATCCAGCGTTGCCACAGCGACTATCCTAATCCTTTTCGACCAGTTTCTCTGATTTTTATGTTTTGTTTCTTTCAAAGAAAAGCATCCTGATGCCATTTTGGTTTCATCTCCCTTACGTGATTTAGAAAACTGTAAAATTTCTTTCAACAACAGCTTGAAAGATTTATACGTCGTACATTGAATGGTTTCCCCACCGCCTGAGTCCTGCAGCTCTACCAAATCTTGGTCTGCATGGTGCTGTTTGTTTCCCCATGTCCTGTTTCTAAAATCATTATGAATTTTATTTAGGGGTGTCAGACTTCCATGAGTTTACTAGAAAGGAATGCAATCTTTTTCACATTTTTACTTGCAAATAAAATAAGCACAACTTTGTGCCGTTTTACCTACAATCCTCGAATGAATGAAACGTTTTGGTTTTAACACAGCAAACTGGGACCGATTCAGTGGGTAGGGATGATCGATGGGTCCTCTCACCCCCTCTCTGCACGTTACCAGGTTGCAGAGGCATTAACCAGAACTTTAATGTGATAGCAATCCACATATGAAGCATACTTTGCAAGAAATTAATTTCTACTCTCCATCTGTACATTTGCTCTCATCCTTAATTTGGTTTAGAGGAATAATTTCTTTGGTCACCATCTGGATGTTTGGGGTAAAAAGCAATTGAGATGTGCTAACTTAATGATAATGTCATATGTAATTTGCTTGACTGACAAGAAAAAAAAAAAAGCTTGACAACTAAACACACTTTTACAGAAGAAAAAAAAAATGCAGATGTTATAATAAACATTTAAAAACGATGTTTGAAAATTTCCAATTAACATAAACAACTTCATTTTGGTGGAGAGGGGAGCAACGCAACAACAGATGGACCATGTAATATTAGTTTTAGGGGGATAATAGAGAAGTGCTAACAAGTGCTCCACTGCAACCACTTTAGAAGTCATCACAGTCGGTGCCTCCACCAATGGATCCCTTTAGCTGAACACTAGCATTTAGCAGTGCGCTCTGCCAACCATGCAAACAGGAAAACATCCCCTGTTGTCCAACTCTTTCAGAACTGGCGGTGGAAGATTTTGGAGGCAAGTGGGAACGTGGGACCGAAAGAGTGGAAGAGGCACGGCGCAGCTGCACATGTCTTTGCCATGTATCATGCAAGCCACCCAATTAGAGCCTTCAGTCAGCCAATGGGCAGCACTGGAGCCGAGGTGACGCCAACTCAGTCTGGGAAACATGGTTTCAGAAATCAAAGGCTGGCCGACAAACGAGTCTGCATATCAACAAGTAATGCAAAGATGTGGCTTTGGATTAAACAACTAATTACAAGGTAAAGGATGATGTGAAACGGGGGGAAAATGCTATTTTGAGTGAAATGGTTCAAAGTTATAAGTATTTCTTCCACTTTTATAGATTTTTGCAGCTGTTTTGTATCACATTATGGATGAATGGGTTTAATACATATCCATATTTGAGTTTATTATTGTTCCTTAGGGCGAAACTACCTTCTGATTCAGCAGTCAGGTGAACAATCTAGTCGTTTTTGTTGACTTCTAGACAAACTAGATCTGTTAAATCCATAATACTTAGAAAATCTAGACTGGTGAATCTGGAATGAAACAGGCCACTGAAATCACAGTTTGTGATCAGTAATACTTTGATTTCCCCAAACTTAAAAAAAAAATAAAAAATCTAATACTTTACATGGGTTCTGAACCAAACAACTTTTTTTTTTGTTTGTTCGTTTGTTTTCACGAAAGTAAAATGATCTAATGCCCATAAAAACAGGGAAATTGACTGTTTTTGTTGTTAGTTTTGAAAAGATTGTGTGTTTTAGCTTTTAGGAAATCAAAATCTAAAATGATTGGAAAGCTGGAAAACAAGCTAAATTATATTAAAAAAAAAAAAAAAAAGAAAAAAAAAGCTTTTTTTTTTTTTTTTCCAGAAATGTAGCCTTTTATGTAATGGAGTACATCTTGAATTTCTAGGAATTCAAACATTTTTCAAACTCATTTTCATTTTTCATGCTTTCCAACAGGAAGGGTGCCTAGAAATGTGGCACTGCTGACTTAAAAGTAACACATTTCTTTTAATGTGGGATTTATTCCACCCTGAACAAATGTACTTTCAGAGTGAGATGATCATACTACAGCAATGAAAGATTTATTTAACTAACCTTTTTGCAAATCTTTACCAGGAGTGAAGAGAGAGCTCTATTAACCGCCCAATCAACCTTCAAGCGTTTCACCGTCTTATGCTGCTCTCAAACTGATTTTTCTAATCTTTGCGGGGGAAAAAACTCTTTGGCGTTCAGACTTTAGATGTCTAACTTCAACATTTAAAGCTCATGAGTTGTCGGTTTTTTCCCAGGTTGATTTAATAAACATGGTTTATTAATCTATGTCGTCTAATGTAATGATGTGGACAATGTTACACATGAGCAGCGTAGCAGTCGCGAAGCAGTAGTTGCTAACCATAAGTTTTATCTTTGTTTCATACGAGAGTCAGAGCAATGCTCGGGTTCATGACTTATAATTCATTGGAATTTATTATTATTTCATGTCTGTATCAAAACAATTTTCAAGAGGAAGATTGTTAAACTGAAAAGTCAAACAATGTTTCCACACCTACAAATGTCCCTTGAGCTTTTTTACATTTTGCCACCTTACGTCCACAGATTTCAGTGTGCGTTATTTGAAATTTCTATGATAGACCAAAACCTTATTGTCTGTCCATGTATATATATTAATATGCAGCCCCCTGAGATGATGCTACCTAGCAATAGAAGAAACTATTGTTTTTTTTTTCTGCAATTGGCACTGAGGTATGTCTCTACAAGCTTTGGACATCAAGAGTTTTTGCATTTTCTTCTTTGGGACGAGGCTCAAGCTCAGTCAGATTGCAGGTCTGCAGCTTTTTCATCAGCCCCTTGACCAACTTCACAGTCCCTGCCAAAAAAAACAAACAAAAAAAAAACCACCCACAACATGATGCTCCCACCACCATGTTTCCTGCTGGAGATTGTGCATTCTGGGTTATTTGCTTCGTTAGTTTTCCATCACAAACATTGATTTTGATTTTATTGTATTTTGGCGATGTCTGTCCAGAAGACACAATTTCACGTGTTTGCTGCGTCACATAACGTTTTCAAATAGATTTTGGGATACGATTTAACCCTGGCTTAAACTTTTTTTGAACCCGATTCCTGACCAGCTGGGTGTGTGACATGATAATGTTGTGAAAGTTTAAAATGTCTGAACGCTTTTGCGTGGCGCTGTTCCGGCTAAATCTACGGTTGCATTTTCACACCGGGATTACGTCAGTGGACAGCAGCGCAAATCCACAAATTGAAATATTGTCAAAAGTACTTCCCCATCTTATTTATAACTTTACCTTTTTTCTTCTTCATTTTTTTTTTCCCCCCAGAAGTCCCTGCATCAGCGTTCTTCACCCAGAATGTACAAATCTGCATCTCCTGCGGCCTCCGGGGAGCCGTGTGTTTGGAGGGACTCTGTGGAGGAAGTGAGTGAAGGAGCAGCAGCGAAGAGGCAACAGGGATGAAGGAGGGGAGCACCAGTGAAGCACACATGCTCACGTGCACCTGCAGTGTTTGATGAATGACGAGGATAATGACTGATGATATCTGGGTGGCCTGGGGGAAAACACCTGACTGGTTCCATCAAATACACACACACACACACACACACACACACTGAGAGAGAGAGAGATCCGCACTTGTGCATATCTACTCAGCCCTGTGGCTCCGACGCAGCCTTGATAAGACAGTGTAAAGTGTTAAATGGACCTTATCACAGTATTGGCCTTGTTTATCAATCCCAGTAACTCAACTATCACACTCCCAGATGTTGATATCTCCGGGTTTCTTGTGCTCACTTCTTGATCTGTTCGTCTGTTGGCATTTAGAGATTCGGGATGACATTTGAAGACGTTTTTCTCCAAAGTTAGTAACGTCTCTCCTAGATCTGTTTTGAGAAGTCTTCTCAATCAGAAAAAAAAAAAAAGGCAACATTTTGGCTCTAGAGATCGCTGAGTGTGCTTCCTGGTAAGACTGTGTTGATGATAAATGTTTACTGAAAAGATATTTTCAATAAAAAGAACCAGCCATAAACCTTACCCATCAAAATGGATGGAAAATTGTCCTTCAGGACTTGCCTTTTGATGTAATATGTCTTCTTTTCTCAGAACTCTAGCAAAACAGAATCTGTTTTATTTTTTTTATTTTTTATTTTTTTTGTTACTTAGGTGGAAGTTTTAAATCTAACAGAAAATGAGAAAATTCTAAGTATTTATTTATGTACATATTACAGAAGGTGTTGCCTTTATAACATTTGTAATCAAACTCACAGTGTATATTGATTTGTTATACTGATATTTATATCATAGATATATTTTTAAATGAGATTACATTTTCAATAATTGTTTTTGGCAGATCTATGGATCTGCTGCTCCATAGTTGGCAGATAATGTTTGTTTGTTTTTTCCCTGAGAATTACATGTAGCCTTTTCTGTCTGGAGTTTGCATGTTTCCATGTGCATGCAATGGTAAAAAAGGTAAAGGTAATTTTATTTATATAGCACATTTTCAGCAAAGTGCTTTACAGGAATTAAAAGGAAATACAAACAAAATAACAAACCAAAAGAAAGAGCAAAAGAAGAAAAAGCTAATAATGTTGATCTCAAGTGAATAAACTAGATACTCCTATTCAGGGTTGGTAGATACGTATAAGTAAGCATCCTCTGGTCTAATTCCCTTTCTGGCTTGGAAGGAGTCTAAAAAGTAGTTGCTAAGGTAGTTTTTTTCTGGATTCTAATTTTGTTCTAATTCCTGTTCAGGGTTGCAACAATAGGAGTCTCTCTGCATCTAAACAGTGAGTACTCTGCAGTTTCTAAAAATGGGCTTTCTCTTGGTGCTTCTGATGACTCCCGCAGCCTGTAATGTAGGGTGAGAAAACTGCTTGTGTCTACAGCAAGCAGAGCCAGCAGGGCAGCCAGCAGTCGGTCAGGAGCAGACCACAGGGGGATCATGGGTAGGACGGGACTCCAGGTAGGTTTTTCTCTCAAATGAGAAGCGTGCGCCACCTTCAAAGCCCACACCTCTTGCTCAACCTGAACTTTCAAAAGCTTTGTAGCCTCCTTTCAGACAGAGGCCACATGCTGGGTGATTATGCTTAAAAGAAAAATTAGGACACTTTTTAATGTGAGTTCAGTGACAGGAAAGTTTCATATCAAGCATTAGAAACAATACACATAATGTGTGATTTAACCCTCCTGTAAATTAATGATGGGTCTTTTCTTTTAGTCACATCTTATACATTATTTTGTAGAACTCTGTTCTCTCTTCTTTTGTTTCAAGAAGCTGTTGCTTCACTTTTTGATGATGTTCCATGTAAATAACCATTTTATATAGTTTTTTTTTTTTTTTTTTTTTCCCCTCATAGTGACGTATATTAAGCATTTTAGTAATTTATGCAAAAAAAAATCTGAGGAGACGTTTGGGAGCCAAAGTTTTGACCAGCTTTTTAGTGAGTTGATCCTAAAGAGCCTCCGCTACATGTTGCCTTGTGACTGACTGGTGAGTTCAGGGTCTACGTTTGGCCACAGCTCCCCTGCATGAATAAATATGTATAGGAAAATCAATGGACGGAGCTTGAAATGTCCTGTAATGAGTCCAATTAAATGACATTTAGGAACGTTCCATAACTACCGTATTTTCCGGACTGTAGAGCGCACCGGGCTATAAGCCGCAGGTATCTCCGCCGCTCGTCCCTGGTGCTAGCATGTGCTTGTTCTACATGAAAATTAGCACTTTCTTCTTTGATTTCCAATTTTGACTTCCAGTGATTCACTTCCTGCTAAAGAGCCCCCTGGTGGTTGAAGAAAAATCTACAGAAAAGTCGCACCGGGCTTTGAGCCGCATGGTTCAAAGTGTAGGGAAAAAAAGTAGCGACTTATAATCCGAAAAACACGGCATTTTTTAAATTTGTATTTAAACTGATATCTTTTCTTAGCTGTGAAGCTACTGAAGAGCAACTTTTCTGCGCAGCCTGGCAAAGAGCAGGAGCCAGATGTCTCCTGATTTAAGCACCACAGGAAAACATTAATGTGGCTTTAAATGCTAAACTCTGACCAGAGAGTTATTCAAGTGTGAGTTATTCAAATGAGTGTCACATTTGCCTACAAGTAGCAGAAATACTGCAGTGTAAATGGCTGTCAGAGGAGCTGATAACTTGGGCCGTCTCGGTCGGTGTAATAACCGTATAATGATTTTAAAAGGTCTTCTAAGGACTTCAGGACGAAATGATTGGGATCTGTTTGTGCTAAGGTACAGCCATTTCTGCTTTTTCATCGTTTTTCTTTCATTGTTTGACAAATATGCCCAACTCTGTCCTGTGATTAAGCTAGCACTCATCATAAAGAGCCAGAGAAGTGGGTGGGATGCAGTAACAGTTACGTTAAAACCCCAGATTGGAGGCAGTAAGGAGAGGACAAAAAGCTATCTTGATTTCCCAGGATTTCATGCATTTAAAGCACTCACTTACACCACCCCTGACCCTGTACGACGCGCCATCAACGCAATCAGCATATCCCCTCGGCTAATTAGACTGCGAGCCATGTGCTAAAGACAATTAATTCCAGTTAGCAAAAACTACGTTTCATGTCATGAGCGTCTCCACAAAAGCATATGCAAAATGTGGAAACGTGTGCGCTGAATTTTCCTCATTATCCATTTCCCTCTGTACAGTTAAATTACATCAGGATGGGGAGTTTACTTGGATTTGCATTTTTTGATTGCATCCTCAGGAGAGCAACCCTTTGATATGTTTCCCCCTCCACCCAGAAAGGATTTGCTGAATATACACTCACAATTTCAACTTTTCTTGCTGCTGCATCTTTACATCCAAAGTCAAATATCAACTGGTTTAGCTTTTACGGTGGCATCTGTTAAATATATTATCAGTTTACTCTTATTTTCAGTTTTTGTTGATCTGAAGTCTTGAAATGCTTTTCAACTGATGTATAGAAATTTAGTCTCCTGTGTTGTTCATTTTCTTCTGTTGTCTAAAACAGAACAGCTTTAGCGCCAAGTCAGTCAGAGCCAAAAAAAAGGTCAAACAATTTTCTCATTCCAGACAACTTATTCATCCGTCGTCATCAGAGGCCATGCTTATTAGCCTGTGCGTTTATAACGGTCTTAGTTGTAGGAAAGTAGCTGCAAAGAACAAGGGGGAGGGTGTGAGCAGCATGTACACGAGGGTGATTAGTGGTCGAAAGCTCTGATTGGTTGTTTTTGACTGTGAGCGGGTTATCGACTACAAGGATGAGAATGAGAAGCTCAATATTTTTACAGATTATCCGT
Organism: Poecilia formosa; assembly: GCF_000485575.1. NCBI lineage: Eukaryota > Metazoa > Chordata > Actinopteri > Cyprinodontiformes > Poeciliidae > Poecilia > Poecilia formosa. The sequence continues at coordinate 1,552,368 of NW_006799980.1, read as the reverse complement.
ATCATATAATGTCAGGATATAGTGACGGTTTAAAAAAACAAACAAAAAAAACAACAAAAAGAAAATCTTTTTAAGAAACTGCAGTTTAATGCAGTTTTATCTTTATACCTTCTCTGAGTATTCACATAGCTGAGTATTTAACTGTGTGACGATTAAAACATAACAGCAAAAAATGAAATTAAAAATGTGTTCTCACACTATCAGCAACAACAGGACGAACCTCCCCAATTGACCTGTTGCACTCGAGACGTTTGCATCCTTTCATTCATTCTTTCTATTTCCGTACTTTCCTGAATCTGTTGCAATTTTGTTTCACGTTCATGGCACTGAATCATTAAAATAAAATAAAAAAAAAAAAAACACAACAAGAAAAAAAAAAAAAAAAAAAAAAAAACCACAACAAGAAGAAAAGAAAAAAAAAAAAAAAAAAAAACATTTTAATCGGCTTCGCTCTGACCTCGAGGTAGCCCAGCCTGATTAATTATTGCTATTTGAAGATCATTCTCACTTAACGTAGTTTCCAGTTAAAAAGGAACGTCCCTGGATCATGTTTGCCGCTAAATCTACCTTATTATGTTTTTCCCTCTCCAACCAGGCTTTAGTTGACACTTGAGAACAGCGTCTTAAAAAAAAAAGCACAACCTATGAGCAATAACTCTTTATGCTGCTCTTATTCTGCTGTGATTGGCACGCATTAAACGGAGGGACTCTGAGTGCTTTTTCTTGCAACAGTCGGGCTTTCCTGCTCTCCCTTATCCGCTGTATGCCTGGAATTTTTTGGCACGCCTGCCCGGGAAGGAAACGTTGGGTTTTGGGGTGGTGTTAGTGGGGGATCTTATTAAACAAATTCTCCAAAGCATTGAGACCAACTGGTATGGAGTGCGCTGATAACAGCTGGCCATTTTGGAGTGTCACCTCGCTTGGCAGCTGCACCGGCAGAGGGAGAGCGAGAAAGTGTTTTAATGGCTTTGGCCTGCAGATTTGAGTCCTGTTATTTTGGCAACTTTTTAATTATCTCCAAATGAATGGATTGATAGGAACAGTCATAATGAGGGAGAGATGGGGACTGTTCGGAGGTGGCAGTGTTTTCCATGATTTTGCGTCTCTTTCTCTTTCTCAAAGTTTTAGTGAAATTTTACTAAAAAAAAAAAATTGCCATTGTGCTCAACTTAACATAATGATGAATGGAGTAAACATGATATCACATACAGAAAGCCCTTTCTTTCTGTAATATAGACATTTCTTAAATCCAAATATATTTAGAGAGGCTTCCCTTAGCTACTAATTTTCTGTGATTATCATCCTATGTTCAAATTTACCAATTTTACCTAATATTTAATTACTTTTTGGGGAGAAATAATGATGCTGCTTTTAAATGAACTAACAATTGTTTTGATTGCTAGTGTGAGGAAAATAATCACTGTTGAATTATTTCTACTTTTTGATGGGCATTCCCGTTAAAGCACATATCAATACTTTAAAAAAAATAATTTTTTGAAAAATCCATATTCAAATATTCTGGCATTTAACAAATGCAACTAAATGTGCTAATCCTATTTAAAGTAAAACAAGAAAAGTTTAGTTTGGTTTAGTTTCACACAGTGGAAAAACGCAATTTTTTTATTTTGCATATACATATCTTGCTTCGACTTGATCGAAAGTTTATTTTCTTCTTTTGCATCTTACTCAAAATGTTTCCTAATGGATCATTTCCTTCGTCGTTTTTCGAAAATGTGTTGGCACAGCCAAAGTACTCACTGATGTTCTCGCTATAATTTCCGTTTTAAAATATGAAATAAAATAAAATAAAAAACATTTTGTTACTTTGTGATTGCCCTAAAATATATTTAGTATTATCAGTGCTTTTTTTTTTTTTTTGGAAGCTCTTCGTGATGAATCCCTTCGTCAAAGTAGTTTAAAAAAAAACACTTTTGTCTGCATTCATGCAACTGAAAATGTCACAATTGCTGCTAAAGCTAATGAGCCAGTTTTCTGCCAGCTCGAGTGTCATAGTGAAAAACCTTTCTCACTTGAGTCAAGTGTCTCATGAGACCAAAAATGAAAATGTCATTGTAGTGTCTCTTTACAGCTGATGGGTCCATCCATACAACTGAATTTCACTTATATTCTGAAAAAGAAAAAAAAAAAATCCACATTCACAGCAGTTGTGTTTTCTTTATAAAGACAATAAAATATATTGGCTGTCTGATGGTAACTTGACTGTACATGTCCAGTGCTTTACCCCACAGCGCTACACGCCAAATGCAGTCATTCGCCCACCAACGCTGGTAAGCGTACAGAAAACAAAATATGTTTGCTTTGCGTTTGCGCTTTAGATATTTTCAAGCATTTAAATGTAATCATCATTTTCAGTTTCTGCAGGATTGCTCTTAGTCAAAGTATTCCTCGTTTCCCTTTGCAAACAAGCTCAAGCTCAGCCAGACTTGGTGGCCATCTGTGAAAATCAATTTCCAAATCTTGCCGCGGCGCGTTCTTAATTGGCTTTGGGTCGTCCCAAAGTAGATGTTCGTGTTTGCAGGTGTGTCGTACTCTTTCCACCTTCATGACGGCCTGGAAAGTTCTCGATGAGATGTTTTGGGCTTTGGGTTTTTCCACAACTTTCGTCCCTGACCTTCTGAGCCCAAAGCTGCACTTATTTACACGCGTTGCGCACACTCCGTTAGCTTCTGAAGGCAACTGGTTGGGCTGGATCTAACTTGGAGGCAGCAGGGTAAAGGAGGCTGAACACTCATCCATACCACGCTGTAAAAATGTCGTGTCATTTTGACAAGCTACGGGTCTAATAAAACCAGATGAAACTATTGCTTTTGTGTAATTTCTTATTCCAATCACAGTTTTTTCAACCACTGATGTATACCTTGAAACGACGAGTGCTCACCACTTTTCTGTCTAAATTTGATTATTTCTTCTCTAGCTTACTTTTCACTAACTTTCTTAGTTGTTCCGTGTGCCCAAAGCAGACAAATAATTTAATCCTTCTGACGCAGCAATGTGTTTTTTTTAAAACTAGAATGTCTTCCAATGTAATGTTCTAAGAAATATAGATATTTTTGAACGCTTAAAGATACGCATCCGTTTGTGTAAAACAAAGCAAAGCAAGCCTCCAAACTGTTTTCTAACTTTTCAATGCAGAGTTAACTTCTTTTGGCCAGAGGTCGTCCTCATTCAGATATTAAGGGTCACGCAATAGGTATTGTAAAAAGAAAAAAATAGTTTTAAATTGTCAGATGGAAAGATTTAAAAAAAAAAAAAAAAGCCAAGGTTAAAGTATTCATACTAGGGCATATTTTCACAGCACTTTATCTCCACAGGAGTAAAGGTTTCATGAATCAATGTTAGGTATTCAACTTGGTGCAGTGTTATGTGGGGGAAAAAAAATGCTGAATATTGAACAATGCTCTCTGCAGGGGAATATTTCAACTTTATTCAGGTTGTTTGGATTAAGAGTAAAGTTGCAGATGCACTGCAGCAAACTCATGAAAAAAAAACAGTCAAAAAAAGTCTAACTTGGTTGCAGATATTATATGAACAGCTTTATATTAGACTTTTAGTCTCTAGCCATCTTGTTTTATATGAAGGGATAGAATTGGAAATATTCACAGGGTTAAAGTGGCAAATAGGTCCAAGTACACAAATAATTGTTTCACGCCATTGAATCAAGTGGTGACGGCTACGTTTTGAAAATATTTTTACTGAGGGATCCGAATTATTTAGCTGCGATTTTCTTAACATTTTTTAAAGTACTGCCTCTTGAGTGAGTCTGACTTGGTGAGACATTTTGCTCACACACACACCTCTTCGAGTCTGCCCTCCTCTGCCTTTTCTATTGGACTGAGAAGAAGGTGGCTTTGTAACAGCCAATCTAAAAATGGAGTACTATGTCACTTAGTAGCTATTTGGCTGTTTGCTCTTTGCTGTATGGGTCATTGTCCATTTGGGAAAACCTGTTTGTGTGCAAGGTTTAGCTTAAATAATGTCCACTTAATGTTGTTTCCTCAAGATGTGATCTATTTGATCAAGTTTTACCTTCCTTTCACATGATATTCACATGATGCCCTGGCTTATTAGTTAGTTATTGATTAGGAACTTCTACTAATGATGATTAAACAATTACTTTTTAGTTTCATCGGTCAGTGGAACGAGTGTCCATAAGCTAAGGTCTTTTTTCTTCCTTTTGAAGTCAAGGCTTCTTCCCCTCTGAGTGGCCTTTAGACCCATAACCAATACAGCTTTTTTTTTTCACTGTGGATAATAATACAGTTTTATCTTTTTTTTTTTTTTTTGCTTCAAAGCATGTTTATCTTTTCAAAACAGAGCTCGTTGCCTTCTTGAACAGTGTGATGGTTGGATGTCCAAATGCTGCTTCTATTTGAAATTGTATCCAAGAACGAATTATATGGGGCCAAAAATAATGTTTCTCACATCTTAGCTTATGTCTTATGTGTCCTGTAATGCAACGCGTGGAGGCAGTACATATATTCAAAGTGTTGCCTTAAAATACAACCGTAGATAGAGTAGGTGGGCCTCCCCTAAACCCAGATGTTATGAATCAACATCAGGAGCTTGCAAAGAATGACTTTATCATTATCAAGGGTATAACCATTTTAGTACATGCAATTTTCTGATTTTGAAGAAGGTAAAAGATCATCTGAAAATATTCCCTCTCATTGTTTTTGCTTTAATACAACAATAACAAAAAAAAAAGTCTTCTTTGTTCATTAAAGATTATTACAATGTGTACCTGGGTGAAAAGGTTACATTTCGTAATTTTTTTTTTTTTTTCCAAGCTTGCATGGTCACATCAGATAATCAGAATGAGGTTTATTTTATTGCCCAAATAACGAACCGGCTTCAATCGGATTTCCCTACAAATCAATTTCTGCGCGGAACCCACTTCAAACCTCCGGTATCCATCGCACTCGCACTATTCATCTCCTGCCTGAAGCCTCGACTCGGGACATTTGGGTATCATGTGTTGAGGCTACAAAGGCCTAAACTACAAAGTGAAGAAGAGTGTTAGAAAAAGTCCACAGATAAACTCCTGCACCTTTTCATCACATTTATTCCAACCACATTTACACCCCGGGGAGGGAAACAGACAAAATTACAAATCTTTTCTTTTCTCCCGCTCTGACAGAGTAATCTGCTTTAAACTCTTTAATCATTAAAACAACACAGCAATAGACTTCCTTCAGTTACCGCCCTCAGATTAGTCCAATCATCGGAGTTTCTAATGTGCCACAAAGGACAAAAAAAAAACGTTTCATAGTTAAATCAAAAAGGCAATTTTACCGTCAGATTGCTTCAACTTTACAATCACATTGCTTGGGGTTGTTAAAGCTTTTATATGAACTTCTCTCAGACTTAATGGTTTGTTTTCCCAGGAGCTTTTCTCTGCTTAGTAATGCTTAGTTTGATGTCGTGTGCACCTATGATGAGGTATCAAAAGATGGAGTTTTATTCCAGGGGTTATTACAATGTTGTCCCAACTACGCGAATCATATTTGAAAATTGTGACACAGACATGAAAGATTCAATGATATGCCTCAAACTAGAAACTGACTGAAGCCTAGACTTGAAAGAAAAGGCCCACAATGAGAAGGTTTTCAGCAGGATCAATCGAATAATCTTATATTTTACTACTGTACCAATGCTACTGTCAAGATTTAATAATTTCCTGATTCTTGCCTTTCTAAATTACAATGTGAATTGAGTGAAAGAGAATTTAGAGATACAAAAATTGTACTTCACAGAAGTGGAGCTAGCTTGAATTTTAGGAGGGCCTTTTATTTTCTAAGGTTACACTGTTATTTTTTTGGGAGGGGGGGAGGGGAGGGGTTTGGTTATTCCACATAAGTGAAATACGAAAAATTCCTCCACATTTAATTTCAAATTAATATTCCACTTTTTTTTCCATCTTTTCTTTCTAATTCTGTAAATATGAGTACAAATTTACTACCCTTTACTGCTTGGGTTGTGAGCAGCTTTTCTAATAATTATGAGTTGCAGTACTAAAAATGACATTTTTACTCTTGGGCCCTTCCACCACCTTTTGGCATCGGAAATAAAAGAAAACAGGATGTTTATTTCTTCTTGCTTGTTTGTTTCTCCAAGTCAAAAAAGCAGATTCTTTAAAGCATAGTTTGTGAGCATTGATACTTTTGTCCCAGTTCTAATCATTTAAATGCAACATGTTTTGTACTGTTGCATTGGTAAATGGACTTCACTTATATAATGCTTTTCCAATCATTTTGACCACTCAAAGTGCTTTACACTAGAGTTACATTCACCCATTTGCATGCACACATTTATACACTGATATGCAGATCAGTAGGCAATTTGGGGTTGAGTACCTTGCCCAGGGGCACATTGACATGTGGCAGGAGGAAGCTGGAATTGAACCTACAACCTCCTGATCACAAGATGACTACTCTAGCCACAGAGCCATGGTCACCCCATGCATTGTAGACAGACCTGTTTTAAAACCACCGTTTCACTTTCATGTGAATTCAAAGTCATCTACAGTTCAAAAAGTAGTGAAATTGCCCTTTTTGAGCATGTGTGCATTGCATCAGTGAGTCAAAACAACAAAACTGATGAGTAAAATTGTGGCACGGATCGCGATTTAAATACAAATTCAATGTGGAATACATTATTTATAAATGGGTTCTAGATTAAAAGCTTTGCAGCCTTTAAAATATAATCTTTAGGGAGGGGCGGGGGGTCGGGGTGGATCCTGAAAAAAATTCCCAAACATTTTTGTATATTATTTTTCCCATAGTCATTCAGCTATGAAACGCAATTGGGGTCAGTTTGAAATGGCAAAAATCCTCTGGGTACCATCTTAGTCAGTTTTACGTGCATCAGGTTCAAAGGAAATCTGCTTTGTAAAGTTAGATGGGCTTTAGAGTCTGAATTAAAATCCCTTACGTTATAAAAGAAAATCACGCAGTTGGATTTTCTCTTTCTTCTACTTACCATTTCTCCACTTTCCTTTCTAAAATACCTGCGCATCATTTCCACACAGCTCACTAAAAAGTTTGACTAAACGGCAACTCATTCAGTCACAAGCTATTAGCAGTGGTGCATAATAAAGCAGTTTCAGGAAGCGAGGAGTGAAACAGAACCGTCTTCCGTTATGTTATTTTCCTCTCGGTGTGCCAAGACACATATGACAAGAGAACACACAGGTGAGCAAAGCAAGCAGGACAACGGGAAAAAAAAAAAAAAAAAAAGGGGTTCCTGGCAGTTTGCTAATGCATAAATGTTCATTCAATTACAGTCGGTGTGACTGATGGTTTGGTAATTCTGTATGAAATAGTTCTGAATAGTTCTAAAAATACAAACATACCTAGAGGTTTTGTGTAACGACGCCTGTGTTTCTGGGTGGCATTGCTGCACGCAAACACGGCGAGTGTGGAAATACTGAGCAGCGAAAATTATGCTATCGTACATCCATGTAAAAAAAAAAAATATGATGCAAAGACACACGACTTTAACTTTGCACTTTGAAAAACTCTGTTGCATGAATATTGCAAGTTAGAGAAACTAGATTCACTGCACATACCAGCCAACGCTACAAAATTCATGCAAAGGCTGCACAAACGTCGACTCATTAATAATAAAACTCAATCTCACGCAACACCACGCAGGGTCTCCGATTGCACCAGGAAGATTCACTCACCCTGGGATGCGGATTTCTTGGAGAGGCTAACAGAATAAGGAAGTTGTCTCAACTTCCTGAGCAACTCAGCTAATAAGGATTTGACCTCTGGGACATTCAGTGACCTTGAATAGCGCAGCTAACCTTAATACTTTTTTTTTTTTTTTTTTTTCTTAGAACCAGCTGGCTCAACATTTAAAACCTTCACATCATTCTCTGGTGAATCATCGTCACAAATATGAAGGGAATGGATATGAACAAATATCAATTGAAATTTCAAAACGCCTTTTTTTTTACTCTTCAGCCCGTCACTAAGGAACCGACTGACCGGTAACGGTTGGAAAATTAAAAACAAGACGACAAAAGCCTAGTAGATTTAACTTCAAAAATTTGAAAATTCAACTTTGCACCTCGTTCTTTCTTCGTGTTATAGACTATTGCGAGGTCCCTAAGCCTTAGGCTACTAACCCGGTAAACCCAGGCTTCAGTGTGGCATACACTGCCAACAAACCTGAAAACATGAGAAATAACAACATGAGGCAGCTTTGAAAATTTTAACGTGAATTTAGGAAGGGATCCTGATCCTGTGGCTGCATACAGGCTAAATCTCAGTTTACCTAAGTAGATTTTGCCTCCATTCAGTTTGGAGATTTTAGAAAAAAAACAAAAAAAAAAACATCTATAACATGCTTAGCTAAACAATAGTTTTTTTCCTTTACCTTTGTAAGCTCACTAAACTCGAGTCGACATGTCAGAGCACACACAAGTTCAGAGTGNAAAAACATTTTAATCGGCTTCGCTCTGACCTCGAGGTAGCCCAGCCTGATTAATTATTGCTATTTGAAGATCATTCTCACTTAACGTAGTTTCCAGTTAAAAAGGAACGTCCCTGGATCATGTTTGCCGCTAAATCTACCTTATTATGTTTTTCCCTCTCCAACCAGGCTTTAGTTGACACTTGAGAACAGCGTCTTAAAAAAAAAAGCACAACCTATGAGCAATAACTCTTTATGCTGCTCTTATTCTGCTGTGATTGGCACGCATTAAACGGAGGGACTCTGAGTGCTTTTTCTTGCAACAGTCGGGCTTTCCTGCTCTCCCTTATCCGCTGTATGCCTGGAATTTTTTGGCACGCCTGCCCGGGAAGGAAACGTTGGGTTTTGGGGTGGTGTTAGTGGGGGATCTTATTAAACAAATTCTCCAAAGCATTGAGACCAACTGGTATGGAGTGCGCTGATAACAGCTGGCCATTTTGGAGTGTCACCTCGCTTGGCAGCTGCACCGGCAGAGGGAGAGCGAGAAAGTGTTTTAATGGCTTTGGCCTGCAGATTTGAGTCCTGTTATTTTGGCAACTTTTTAATTATCTCCAAATGAATGGATTGATAGGAACAGTCATAATGAGGGAGAGATGGGGACTGTTCGGAGGTGGCAGTGTTTTCCATGATTTTGCGTCTCTCTCTCTTTCTCAAAGTTTTAGTGAAATTTTACTAAAAAAAAAAAAATTGCCATTGTGCTCAACTTAACATAATGATGAATGGAGTAAACACGATATCACATACAGAAAGCCCTTTCTTTCTGTAATATAGACATTTCTTGAATCCAAATATATTTAGAGAGGCTTCCCTTAGCTACTAATTTTCTGTGATTATCATCCTATGTTCAAATTTACCAATTTTACCTAATATTTAATTACTTTTTGGGGAGAAATAATGATGCTGCTTTTAAATGAACTAACAATTGTTTTGATTGCTAGTGTGAGGAAAATAATCACTGTTGAATTATTTCTACTTTTTGATGGGCATTCCCGTTAAAGCACATATCAATACTTTAAAAAAAATAATTTTTTGAAAAATCCATATTCAAATATTCTGGCATTTAGCAAATGCAACTAAATGTGCTAATCCTATTTAAAGTAAAACAAGAAAAGTTTAGTTTGGTTTAGTTTCACACAGTGGAAAAACGCAATTTTTTTATTTTGCATATACATATCTTGCTTCGACTTGATCGAAAGTTTATTTTCTCCTTTTGCATCTTACTCAAAATGTTTCCTAATGGATCATTTCCTTCGTCGTTTTTCGAAAATGTGTTGGCACAGCCAAAGTACTCACTGATGTTCTCGCTATAATTTCCGTTTTAAAATATAAAATTAAATTAAATTTAAAAAAAAAAACATTTTGTTACTTTGTGATTGCCCTAAAATATATTTAGTATTATCAGTGCTTTTTTTTTGGAAGCTCTTTGTGATGAATCCCTTCATCAAAGTAGTTAAAAAAAACACTTTTGTCTGCATTCATGCATCTGAAAATGTCACAATTGCTGCTAAAGCTAATGAGCCAGTTTTCTGCCAGCTCGAGTGTCATAATGAAAAACCTTTCTCACTTGAGTCAAGTGTCTCATGAGACCAAAAATGAAAATGTCATTGTAGTGTCTCTTTACAGCTGATGGGTCCATCCATACAACTGAATTTCACTTATATTCTGAAAAAGAAAAAAAAAAAATCCACATTCACAGCAGTTGTGTTTTCTTTATAAAGACAATAAAATATATTGGCTGTCTGATGGTAACTTGACTGTACATGTCCAGTGCTTTATCTAAAGCTGAGGACCCCACAGCGCTACACGCCAAATGCAGTCATTCGCCCACCAACGCTGGTAAGCGTACAGAAAACAAAATATGTTTGCTTTGCGTTTGCGCTTTAGATATTTTCAAGCATTTAAATGAAATCATCATTTTCAGTTTCTGCAGGATTGCTCTTAGTCAAAGTATTCCTCGTTTCCCTTTGCAAACAAGCTCAAGCTCAGCCAGACTTGGTGGCCATCTGTGAAAATCAATTTCCAAGTCTTGCCGCGGCGCGTTCTTAATTGGCTTTGGGTCGTCCCAAAGTAGATGTTCGTGTTTGCAGGTGTGTCGTACTCTTTCCACCGTCATGACGGCCTGGAAAGTTCTCGATGAGATGTTTTGGGCTTTGGGTTTTTCCACAACTTTCGTCCCTGACCTTCTGAGCCCAAAGCTGCACTTATTTACACGCGTTGCGCACACTCCGTTAGCTTCTGAAGGCAACTGGTTGGGCTGGATTTAACTTGGAGGCAGCAGGGTAAAGGAGGCTGAACACTCATCCATACCACGCTGTAAAAATGTCGTGTCATTTTGACAAGCTACGGGTCTAATAAAACCAGATGAAATTATTGCTTTTGTGTAATTTCTTATTCCAATCACAGTTTTTTCAACCACTGATGTATACCTTGAAACGACGAGTGCTCACCACTTTTCTGTCTAAATTTGATTATTTCTTCTCTAGCTTACTTTTCACTAACTTTCTTAGTTGTTCCGTGTGCCCAAAGCAGACAAATAATTTAATCCTTCTGACGCAGCAATGTGTTTTTTTTAAAACTAGAATGTCTTCCAATGTAATGTTCTAAGAAATATAGATATTTTTGAACGCTTAAAGATACGCATCCGTTTGTGTAAAACAAAGCAAAGCAAGCCTCCAAACTGTTTTCTAACTTTTCAATGCAGAGTTAACTTCTTTTGGCCAGAGGTCGTCCTCATTCAGATATTAAGGGTCACGCAATAGGTATTGTAAAAAGAAAAAAATAGTTTTAAATTGTCAGATGGAAAGATTTAAAAAAAAAAAAAAAAGCCAAGGTTAAAGTATTCATACTAGGGCATATTTTCACAGCACTTTATCTCCACAGGAGTAAAGGTTTCATGAATCAATGTTAGGTATTCAACTTGGTGCAGTGTTATGTGGGGGAAAAAAAATGCTGAATATTGAACAATGCTCTCTGCAGGGGAATATTTCAACTTTATTCAGGTTGTTTGGATTAAGAGTAAAGTTGCAGATGCACTGCAGCAAACTCATGAAAAAAAAACAGTCAAAAAAAGTCTAACTTGGTTGCAGATATTATATGAACAGCTTTATATTAGACTTTTAGTCTCTAGCCATCTTGTTTTATATGAAGGGATAGAATTGGAAATATTCACAGGGTTAAAGTGGCAAATAGGTCCAAGTACACAAATAATTGTTTCACGCCATTGAATCAAGTGGTGACGGCTACGTTTTGAAAATATTTTTACTGAGGGATCCGAATTATTTAGCTGCGATTTTCTTAACATTTTTTAAAGTACTGCCTCTTGAGTGAGTCTGACTTGGTGAGACATTTTGCTCACACACACACCTCTTCGAGTCTGCCCTCCTCTGCCTTTTCTATTGGACTGAGAAGAAGGTGGCTTTGTAACAGCCAATCTAAAAATGGAGTACTATGTTTTTTTTTGTTTTTTTTTTTTGGTCTTCAAGTCACTTAGTAGCTATTTGGCTGTTTGCTCTTTGCTGTATGGGTCATTGTCCATTTGGGAAAACCTGTTTGTGTGCAAGGTTTAGCTTAAATAATGTCCACTTAATGTTGTTTCCTCAAGATGTGATCTATTTGATCAAGTTTTACCTTCCTTTCACATGATATTCACATGATGCCCTTGCTTATTAGTTAGTTATTGATTAGGAACTTCTACTAATGATGATTAAACAATTACTTTTTAGTTTCATCGGTCAGTGGAACGAGTGTCCATAAGCTAAGGTCTTTTTTCTTCCTTTTGAAGTCAAGGCTTCTTCCCCTCTGAGTGGCCTTTAGACCCATAACCAATACAGCTTTTTTTTTTCACTGTGGATAATAATACAGTTTTATCTTTTTTTTTTTTTTTTGCTTCAAAGCATGTTTATCTTTTCAAAACAGAGCTCGTTGCCTTCTTGAACAGTGTGATGGTTGGATGTCCAAATGCTGCTTCTATTTGAAATTGTATCCAAGAACGAATTATATGGGGCCAAAAATAATGTTTCTCACATCTTAGCTTATGTCTTATGTGTCCTGTAATGCAACGCGTGGAGGCAGTACATATATTCAAAGTGTTGCCTTAAAATACAACCGTAGATAGAGTAGGTGGGCCTCCCCTAAACCCAGATGTTATGAATCAACATCAGGAGCTTGCAAAGAATGACTTTATCATTATCAAGGGTATAACCATTTTAGTACATGCAATTTTCTGATTTTGAAGAAGGTAAAAGATCATCTGAAAATATTCCCTCTCATTGTTTTTGCTTTAATACAACAATAACAAAAAAAAAAGTCTTCTTTGTTCATTAAAGATTATTACAATGTGTACCTGGGTGAAAAGGTTACATTTCGTAATTTTTTTTTTTTTTTCCAAGCTTGCATGGTCACATCAGATAATCAGAATGAGGTTTATTTTATTGCCCAAATAACGAACCGGCTTCAATCGGATTTCCCTACAAATCAATTTCTGCGCGGAACCCACTTCAAACCTCCGGTATCCATCGCACTCGCACTATTCATCTCCTGCCTGAAGCCTCGACTCGGGACATTTGGGTATCATGTGTTGAGGCTACAAAGGCCTAAACTACAAAGTGAAGAAGAGTGTTAGAAAAAGTCCACAGATAAACTCCTGCACCTTTTCATCACATTTATTCCAACCACATTTACACCCCGGGGAGGGAAACAGACAAAATTACAAATCTTTTCTTTTCTCCCGCTCTGACAGAGTAATCTGCTTTAAACTCTTTAATCATTAAAACAACACAGCAATAGACTTCCTTCAGTTACCGCCCTCAGATTAGTCCAATCATCGGAGTTTCTAATGTGCCACAAAGGACAAAAAAAAAACGTTTCATAGTTAAATCAAAAAGGCAATTTTACCGTCAGATTGCTTCAACTTTACAATCACATTGCTTGGGGTTGTTAAAGCTTTTATATGAACTTCTCTCAGACTTAATGGTTTGTTTTCCCAGGAGCTTTTCTCTGCTTAGTAATGCTTAGTTTGATGTCGTGTGCACCTATGATGAGGTATCAAAAGATGGAGTTTTATTCCAGGGGTTATTACAATGTTGTCCCAACTACGCGAATCATATTTGAAAATTGTGACACAGACATGAAAGATTCAATGATATGCCTCAAACTAGAAACTGACTGAAGCCTAGACTTGAAAGAAAAGGCCCACAGTTAGAAGGTTTTCAGCAGGATCAATCGAATAATCTTATATTTTACTACTGTACCAATGCTACTGTCAAGATTTAATAATTTCCTGATTCTTGCCTTTCTAAATTACAATGTGAATTGAGTGAAAGAGAATTTAGAGATACAAAAATTGTACTTCACAGAAGTGGAGCTAGCTTGAATTTTAGGAGGGCCTTTTATTTTCTAAGGTTACACTGTTATTTTTTTGGGAGGGGGGGAGGGGAGGGGTTTGGTTATTCCACATAAGTGAAATACGAAAAATTCCTCCACATTTAATTTCAAATTAATATTCCACTTTTTTTTCCATCTTTTCTTTCTAATTCTGTAAATATGAGTACAAATTTACTACCCTTTACTGCTTGGGTTGTGAGCAGCTTTTCTAATAATTATGAGTTGCAGTACTAAAAATGACATTTTTACTCTTGGGCCCTTCCACCACCTTTTGGCATCGGAAATAAAAGAAAACAGGATGTTTATTTCTTCTTGCTTGTTTGTTTCTCCAAGTCAAAAAAGCAGATTCTTTAAAGCATAGTTTGTGAGCATTGATACTTTTGTCCCAGTTCTAATCATTTAAATGCAACATGTTTTGTACTGTTGCATTGGTAAATGGACTTCACTTATATAATGCTTTTCCAATCATTTTGACCACTCAAAGTGCTTTACACTAGAGTTACATTCACCCATTTGCATGCACACATTTATACACTGATATGCAGATCAGTGGGCAATTTGGGGTTGGGTACCTTGCCCAGGGGCACATTGACATGTGGCAGGAGGAAGCTGGAATTGAACCTACAACCTTCTGATCACAAGATGATTACTCTAGCCACAGAGCCATGGTCACCCCATGCATTGTAAACAGACCTGTTTTAAAACGTTTCACTTTCATGTGAACTCAAAGTCATCTACAGTTCAAAAAGTAGTGAAATTGCCCTTTTTGAGCATGTGTGCATTGCATCAGTGAGTCAAAACAACAAAACTGATGAGTAAAATTGTGGCACGGATCGCGATTTAAATACAAATTCAATGTGGAATACATTATTTATAAATGGGTTCTAGATTAAAAGCTTTGCAGCCTTTAAAATATAATCTTTAGGGAGGGGCGGGGGGTCGGGGTGGATCCTGAAAAAAATTCCCAAACATTTTTGTATATTATTTTTCCCATAGTCATTCAGCTATGAAACGCAATTGGGGTCAGTTTGAAATGGCAAAAATCCTCTGGGTACCATCTTAGTCAGTTTTACGTGCATCAGGTTCAAAGGAAATCTGCTTTGTAAAGTTAGATGGGCTTTAGAGTCTGAATTAAAATCCCTTACGTTATAAAAGAAAATCACGCAGTTGGATTTTCTCTTTCTTCTACTTACCATTTCCCCACTTTCCTTTCTAAAATACCTGCGCATCATTTCCACACAGCTCACTAAAAAGTTTGACTAAACGGCAACTCATTCAGTCACAAGCTATTAGCAGTGGTGCATAATAAAGCAGTTTCAGGAAGCGAGGAGTGAAACAGAACCGTCTTCCGTTATGTTATTTTCCTCTCGGTGTGCCAAGACACATATGACAAGAGAACACACAGGTGAGCAAAGCAAGCAGGACAACGGGAAAAAAAAAAAAAAAAAAAAGGGGGTTCTTGGCAGATAGCTAATGCATAAATGTTCATTCAATTACAGTCGGTGTGACTGATGGTTTGGTAATTCTGTATGAAATAGTTCTGAATAGTTCTAAAAATACAAACATACCTAGAGGTTTTGTGTAACGACGCCTGTGTTTCTGGGTGGCATTGCTGCACGCAAACACGGCGAGTGTGGAAATACTGAGCAGCGAAAATTATGCTATCGTACATCCATGTAAAAAAGAAATATGATGCAAAGACACACGACTTTAACTTTGCACTTTGAAAAACTCTGTTGCATGAATATTGCAAGTTAGAGAAACTAGATTCACTGCACATACCAGCCAACGCTACAAAATTCATGCAAAGGCTGCACAAACGTCGACTCATTAATAATAAAACTCAATCTCACGCAACACCACGCAGGGTCTCCGATTGCACCAGGAAGATTCACTCACCCTGGGATGCGGATTTCTTGGAGAGGCTAACAGAATAAGGAAGTTGTCTCAACTTCCTGAGCAACTCAGCTAATAATGATTTGACCTCTGGGACATTCAGTGACCTTGAATAGCGCAGCTAACCTTAATACTTTTTTTTTTTTTTTTTTTTCTTAGAACCAGCTGGCTCAACATTTAAAACCTTCACATCATTCTCTGGTGAATCATCGTCACAAATATGAAGGGAATGGATATGAACAAATATCAATTGAAATTTCAAAACGCCTTTTTTTTTACTCTTCAGCCCGTCACTAAGGAACCGACTGACCGGTAACGGTTGGAAAATTAAAAACAAGACGACAAAAGCCTAGTAGATTTAACTTCAAAAATTTGAAAATTCAACTTTGCACCTCGTTCTTTCTTTGTGTTATAGACTATTGTGAGGTCCCTAAGCCTTAGGCTACTAACCCGGTAAACCCTGGCTTCAGTGTGGAATACACTGCCAACAAACCTGAAAACATGAGAAATAACAACATGAGGCAGCTTTGAAAATTTTAACGTGAATTTAGGAAGGGATCCTGATCCTGTGGCTGCATACAGGCTAAATCTCAGTTTACCTAAGTAGATTTTGCCTCCATTCAGTTTGGAGATTTTAGAAAAAAAAAAAAAAAAAAAACATCTATAACATGCTTAGCTAAACAATAGTTTTTTTCCTTTACCTTTGTAAGCTCACTAAACTCGAGTCGACATGTCAGAGCACACACAAGTTTAGAGTGAAAACATGAGACGACGCTGCTGTTTTATTTTTTATTTTTTTGGCGGGATAAAGTTTTTGAGCAGCGCAGTCACACACGATTCATTGCTCTGCTTAGAGAGCAACTTACTGTTGTGTGAAATTTGACATTAAGCATCTTTTGTGTTATTCCTGTTTTTAGTCTGCAAACCCAAGGGCAAAGAGTGAGCAATGTGTAATTTTGCGCGGCGAAGAAACGCCGGTGCTTGGGCTTATTTAAATAAGCGACAGTCTGATTTGCGGAATACAAATCAGCCACTGGTTGTGACACACAGAGCTGAGCCTAAAGGTAAGTTTTTGTCTCGCTCCTTTCCTCGCCTGTGTGAATGTTAATCTTTTGTGTGTGTGTGTGTTGTCTTTGTACTACATAGATTTATTCATAGACACATATTATCACCTGTTCACAAAGAGCGATTTGAATAAATAGAGACAGCATCTTTTTATTTACCTCTTTCTGCTGTGTGTGTGAGTGACCTTTGACCTACAAATTACATTCTTATTTAGCTGACATTTACAGTGTATGATTGTTTATGTGCCTTTTTTTTTTTTTTTTTGCAACCTTGGAAACAATCACTCTGTGTGAAATTCTGAGTGTGGTAACTGTGAGCTGCATTACCCTGTCTTTTCTTGTTGTACCAAATGTAAACAAAAAACATCAAATTTCATTTTTCTTTGTTTTGTTCAGACGTTTTAAACTAGGGGTGCACTGACTGCAGTTTTCTGGCCAATCACCGATTACCGATCTTTTAAAAAACCTAACCTGCCGATTCCGATTTTGGCCAATACCGATTTCTTTGTCTGAAATGTTACTCAAAAAAAGTTGAGTTGGCAACACTGGAGTCACTATTGTTAATTATGAATATGCAGACATAACTTGGTGGGCTGGTCTTCCAGTCAAACCTTTCTCACCAGAGAGCAAAAGAGGACAGTGGTTGATTCTTGGGCCTTTGCCAAGCCAGATGAGCTCGGTGGATAAGATCGGCTTCATATGTAGAAATCGGCCGATCACCGATCTCCCAAAATTAAGGTAAATCGGTTGGCCAATAGATCAGTGCACCCTTAATTTTAAACTAGATTATATTACAGTTGGTTGTTTTTATGTTTAATATTTTTATTTTCAAGATGCTGCAATGTTTCTAGAACTTAAACTTAAAACATCTTTGCTGCAGAACTGGTGTTTATACTTTAAAGACTGAAGGACTGAGTTTTCACTCATGATTTAAGGACAGTTCTTGGCCCAATGGTACCAAAAACAGTCCTCTAGATTGCGGGTATTCAACTCCAGTCCTCAGAGGGCCAGAGGCGGGAGCTTTTAGGTGTGTCCCTGGTCCAACACACCTGGGTCAAATGTCTGATTCACATTCTCAGTATGCAGTCAAGTTCTCCTGAGTCCTGAAAATGACCTGATTATTAGACTCTGGTGAGCGATTATTATGAGTTTATTTAACTGATTATTAGTTACTCCAGCGACAGAAGACAAAAACTGAAGACGGACGGACAGAAAACTGAAATTCAAAGCTAAAAATCAATTTACAGTTATGGATTTTCAAACGCAATGGTTCACAATTTGATACTCCCCAAGACACTTCAGCTATATTTTCCGAATATAAACTAACAATATTACTGCTGGGATAAAGAACTGATGTACTTTTTTTAATATATATATTATTATTATTCTGTCCCATTAGTCTGTGTTATTTTTTGCACAGCCTTGCCCACAAAACTATTATGGCTTAGAGGTAGATTTAAAAATAATTACTGTCAGCATAATGTAGACCCTTAATTTATACCTGCACATATTTAAATGCAGAGGCAGACAGTGCTGAATTTTTGCTCTACGCTAAAGACTTGCATGTCATCATCTTCTGCATTTCACATTGCTTAGCCTGCTGAAAAGCACACCGTGTGCCACAGCCATAATCTCAAATCACAATGTCCTCAGCATCTGTTGCACTCTCCTCTCGCTATTAATACAATTTAATTCAGTGTCTTTTGCATTTCATAGCCAATCACCATGGCGACGAGTTTAAAAACAGCATACAGAAGCTGGTTATTGCTACGTTGCAACTATGTTTAAAACATTATTTTTTTTTATACAGGTAAAAAGTTGGTTGGATTCAGAGTTGCCTTTAAATGTGTACTTGTTTTCTTTCTAGCTGACGGAAGATCTATGAACGGGTGTCCTTTCTGCAAGCAGTCATCTCCTAGAATTAGATGTTTTTGTTCGTTTTACAAACGACTCTGATTCTGGTTTACTAAAATTGGAGAGTGAGTAAAGTGGGTCTTAAGAAATAAACTTTATTTTATTTTTTTTATTGTGCAATTTGATCATGCAAAGTTTTGGGGAAAATTTTGAAACTTTGTTTGTCTTGCAAAAGAGAAAGCTTCAAGCCCAGTTCTGACCAACAAAAGGACGGCTGTCCCTGCTGCCTGAGTCCAGCTAAGCCCTCTGTTTGTTCCCAGTTATTGCTCCAGGTATAAGCCTCCACTGGACTCTCTTCTCATCAGGGTGGGCTTATGCAGGACCCTTCAGCTGCCTTTCTGAGACCAAAACCTCAGCGTGCCAAAACCTTGCAGCTCCAGCCAAAAAGTGGAAGCAGGACACCTTCTCAAAACAAAACCTTTATCTGTGACTTTCCAGGAGTCCAAGCAACGAGTTGCCTTTTCGCCACCCGTCAAAACAAGGGAAGTAAACACAAACGTTGTTATTCCATTGATCGGCCATTGAACAACTTTCAGCAAAGGATCTTTGTAGTTTTTTTGTTAAATGTCTCAGTATAAAGATGGGATCTTTAAAATAACCCTCAATGCAGGAGAAAGTGATATTTATTAGGAAGTATAAAAAAAAATAAGATAGGCACACCTTCCAAAAGTATCCGTATCCCTTAAAGTTATTTTCGAATTTTGCTACAGACCCCAAAGCCTTAAGGTCTGCAATCTTAGCGATCCAAAGAGCTGGTTTTTAGCCTGCATCAAGTAAGTAACATTTGTATAAGACCTCAAACAAAAACACCATCAGCAAGATGAACAGCTGTAAGTACCTAATTTTTTATTTTATTTTATTTTATTTTTTTAGGATTTAGGACAAAGAGTTAGTTTTTGGGGAGGAATAAAAGCAATGTCTCATGGACATATGAGCATGTCTGAGACAAATTCCCAGGAAAAAAAAAAAACCTTTCCTGTACAGTCACTTCTCTCCTCTTTTGCATTTTGTGTTTGTAACACTTGAGTTTGGTGTATTGACTAAAGTTAATGTATGATAAACTGCTGTAACTACAGCTGGTGTGTTCTCATGGGAGTTCTTAGTTGTTTTTTTTCCCTTTTCTTTTGTGTCTAGTAAGTGAAAGATTGTAGAAGAACAAGTGACTCTTCTGCCTACATCAAGTTCCTGAGGAAAAAGGCAAGGATCAGCCACCTTTAACCCGACTCATGTACTCCTGAACTTTACAAACTCCTCGCAGATGGAGAAACGCATCCATCCATTTAGTGATGGAAGCACCAAGAGAGTCCTCTCTCTCTCTTTTTTTTTTCCTTTTCCAAACTGCCCATCCATCTTGTGGAAGTCTTACCGATTGTACATCCGTTCTTATGTGACGATAATAGGGCAACAGGGTTTCTTTATTTAGTTTCCTTTGTAGTTTGCTGAGGAAGCACAATCAAAGCACGAGTCAAAGGAGGAAAACAATTACAGCTGCCCGTGTGTAGGTGAACGGGAGCAATGAAAAGCTCGTTGTCGGCTTTGTAAACCAGATGTGGCGCAGGCAAAAGGCAGAGGAGGGCAAAGAGGTGGAAACGGAGTTAGGACACCAAAGGGGGTTTACCTGCTTCCCACCAAGTCCTTCCCAGCTGGCTCTAACAATTCCCCAGACCAGACTGGAGAAATGAGTTGCATCATTTAGGCATTTTTGCTCTATCCCATAATTGGATCTCGTTTTTCCTGTGTGGAGATGGAGGGCAGATGGCGCATGATTTGGCCGGACTCGCTGAGGGAACGGCTGGTTTCTGATCAGTGTCTTCTCAGTTCACGCTCCCGGCGGTGGGAAGAATAGGAAGTTGATGTCTCTGAAGTAGTCCTGCCCCTCCATTTGTCCCCATCCACCATTTCTACACCCACACCCCTGTTTATTCACTGCCATCACCATAATACCAGTCATTTATGTGAAGGAGAGCTCGAAACCTGTAATTTTCCCAAGACGTCTGGTCTATCGGAGGAGTGAATAGAAACGGTTTTACCCAGAGAAGAATTTTTATGAAGCCAGCACTATGTAAACACAGGGATGGAATAAATCCACTGATTGTTTTATCAAATGAAAAAGTTACTGGAGCGACAGTGTCCCCTTTCCATTGGTGTAGTCAAATATTTTAAACCTTGCATGGAAGAGATAGATCATTTGAAGTGAAGCCATCATTCCCAGCTCCCTTACTTGTAATAGAAAGATGTTATAATGACACGAGTTTATAGAAAAGTGAAAAAAAAAAGTCCCCAGTCTGATGAAATGCCAACGGTTCGTCAGATGAAGCCTCCATTTAGGTTGATTGGAAACAACTAAAACTGAAACTTTTCAAATCCATGGGAAACAATACTGTAATACGCCAAGAGAAGGGTACATTTGCCCATGTTTTTTTTTTTTTTTCTTTTAGTGGAAAATTACACTTTTAAAACCACACAATTACAGTTGGGAAACGTATTTGCTCATCTGCCTTTGCAAATGAAGGTGAAATCGGTCAATACTTGAGATCCCTCTTAAGATGCTCACACCTGTCAATATTCATAGTTCAAACACCAAATATACTCTAATGGTGCCTAACCGTCTATTTCAGACAAATAGTGGCATCTTTTAGCACAATCAAGCAACTGTGTTACCTTCGCCTTGTCTATGAACATAACTAAAAAGAAATTTGACTTCCTAATATGATACCTTGAAATTGTCCTCCTTAAGAAGCTGCTGCTCCTTCCAAGACTCCGCCTCCAACGCGTCATCACAACGGTGCTTCTCGTTATGTTGCTCTTGGCTCCAAAGAAAAGTTTTGTAGAAGCGCGTGACGGTTCGTGGGAGCAAGTCGAATGGCTACCACAGGAGGGTCAAGGATTCCTTAAACATGCATGAAAGAATTAAAGCAACGGTGCAGATATGTTTTTAATGAGGGAACAACATCAAAGCACGATATAAAGCTCAAAAGAGTTCATTTTACATTAAACACTGGGACTGGATGATGGTAAAATGTTTACTGATTTTGAAGTATTTAACATATTTAACATTTCAAAACCTCTGCACCAATAACTGGCCAATTCAGAGCTCTCTTTGCAGTGCACTTTACTTATATGGAGGTTTGTGTCACGCTTTAGAAATGGCAGAGGTTGCAATCGCTAAAGGCAAACATGTTGTGAAGCAAACCCAGATCAGTAAATTGAAATCTCCCTCTCCGGTTCGTCTGTGAAGCACGTTTTAAATTCCTCAGGAAGTTCCTCGAGTTTCCATTCCAACATCATTACTCTGCTCAACTCTAGCGCCTGTTATTTACCGAAATACTGACACAGCCCCCAAAAGAATAAAAGAAAATGAATTTTAACAGTGTTTGCTCAGCGAGTGTGGCATATCCTCGGGATGTGACACTTTATTGAAAATACACGGCGAGAAAAGCTGCAAACTCAGGTGTCGGCTTGATCTTCCTCTTCGTTTTTCACTCCACACAATCCCATCTATGCCGTAGACGTTCTTCTGCTTGGTATACGCCTGATTTACAAAACGTCCCCTGCCCACTTGGCGCCCTCTTGAATGTATAGATTTGCATGCGCTACATAAGTTGACAACCAAATCGAGCAGTGATGCGGAGGAGGAAGCACTAAGAGAGCCTGATTAATCACTCTGAGGGGAAACAAACATAAAAATCAAGTGTAAAAGACAAAATCTTTTTTTTTTTTTTTATATATCAAACAAGATGAACATCACTGAAGTCAGCCTCCTCAGAAGAGATTCATTATACATAAATTACGATTACGGTGGCTTTTGTGTTTTCGACACTACGTACGTGTTCGTGAGCGAGTGTGTGTGTGAGATTTGCAGATGATTGACGCCGACGCCTCCTAGACAGCATGTTTTGTTCAACTGTGGGAGTGCGGCGGGAAAACGTTCGACTGCTGGAGGGCTTTTGGCCGTGAAATTAAGCACACTCATCAGTTTTAAGCACGTAGCACAAGGCGAGCAGCTGTGTGTCCGCTTGTGTCATCCGATACATCACACACACACACACACACACACACACACCGGAATCGGTCACGGTACAGTGACTGAGACAAGGAATGAACACAATTAAACCGAGAGTGCCGAGTCTGGAAACGGTGACACCGTGGCACACGTCAAGACCACTGACGTATTAGGGAGAATTAGATGGCTCTCTTCAAGATGTTCCAATTATTCCCTTTGACGGCGCTCCACAGGCTTCCCCGTTTTCGGGGGCCCCCTTGCTGCAAACCCGCTGGAGTCCTCCTCCAGCTGAGGCGGTGAAAAGATTGTACTTTTGAAAATTTCCTTGAACAGCCCAGGAATCGTTCTGTCTCGAATAACTTGCGTTGCCGTAAGGCATTAACCGCTCGAAAAAAATTTTTTTGGGATGCTTGAATTCTTAAATATAGAATGTGTGCTTTTTTCCTAACTTTATTTTTTTCAACTTTTTGTATTTTTTTATTTATTCATTTTTTTTCTTTAATGCTTGCTTAAGTGTCTTGGACACAGATTTTTCAAGTCAATTTGAGGCAACAACTGTATGTCAAGGAGAAATTGCATCTTTAGACAAGATGTAAAAATTTTCAATTTTCTGGGAAAATTTACGGTTCCATGTAAGGATTTGGAACGGACTCACAGGGCGCGTTAGATTTTCCCACACCCGAGAGAGAGAGATAGATAGAGAGATAGAGGAAGTTTGTGTAAATACATAAGAGTAGAAACAGAGCATCCCAGAGAACAGGACAACTTAAAAATAAGAAACCGTATTTCAAGTGGTACATACTTAAAAACTACAGATCCGCAGGCCACATGCTGCATTGTGTAAAGTAAAAGGGTTAACTCCAAAGTCATCTACAGCAGTGGTCCCCAACCTCTTTATTACCATGAGGGGGGGGGGGGGGCTAGTGAACCGTCAGATAAGATGTTGGTGTTCCCGCTAAATCCTGAATATACCCAATTTGGGTTGTCTTGGCCTTTTTATCGCAGCCTGTGGGGTTTTCCCTGACTGGGAATGAGAATACATGTTGAATGTGACAGGTAGCCAATCAGAAAGCGCGGTGACGTAAGAACAGAGGGGAATCCCAAACAGCTGACATATCGCGCAACTATGAGTCCGTGGATATCGGAGATGATATGTGGAAATGTTTATTATTATATGTAAAGGTCATTATTATATATGTTTATTCAGTTAAAAATGTTAACTATGAAAAAACATATTCACCTCCAAATCATAGTGCAGCAAATAGAGCGGCTGCTCCCGCTGTCTTTTATCCACCGCCTTTTCTTTTTGTTTCTTTTATCTCTTAAAATAAGTCCACAAACTGTCACTATTGCTTCTACATCGTCATCCGTGTTTGGTTATTCTAAATTCCCGTATGCTATGTTGGGGGTTTTGTGGATTTTCTTCTGGAATCGCGATGTTCGTGACTGGAATCGGTTCGTGTTGCTCCTGCCTTGGAGACACGAACCGATCGAACCTATTGTACTTTTATCAGCTCTGTGGTAACAAAGGTTTGGAGAATCTCCAACCTTAAATCTTGCCGTCTAAACCAGACTTAAGACTCACAAGCTCTACTCATCTCCTCTCGACCACTGCCCAAACGCTCTCTGACTCTGGTCGCTATGGTAACGTTTACATATCCCTTCAAAATAAGATACAGATGCGCCACAAAAATGAACATTTTACTTTCGTGAAAATCTTAACTCACGATAATGACTAACGGGAGCCCTGAGCCCCATTTCTCTCCAACGAGACGGTCCCATCTGGGAGTGATGGGAGACAATGACACCCGAAGTGTTGCTTATTTCCACAGCCTGCTTGGTCTCTACGTGGCGAAGCAGTTGGAAGCTTCGTTGCCTCATTAGCAGCCGGTCGCCGCATGTTACGCAGAGCGGCTAGTAATGTTTGACTCACCTACCGGTCCGGGATAAATCCATCCTCCTGTCTCTTCTCTGGGCCTTTTGCCCTTTGCAAAGAAACCTTCCAAAGACATCTGATCTGTTTCTTACTCATTTTGCTGCTTGTGGGCTCAGTGTTGGCGCGCAAATAACTGAGAATCCTGTTAAAGGATTTTCAAAATAAAAGATCCTCCAGACTCAAATAATATATAAAACAGAAATATTTAATTATTTCTTGCACGGCCCGGTACCAATTGGTCCACGGACCAGTACCGGTCCACGGACTGGGGGTTGGGGACCACTGATCTACAGCATGCATCTCCTCTGTGCCTCTCAACAAAGTTGAAAGCCTGCAGCAGGAGATGCTGACACAAAGTCCATACTACATGATGGAAATCCCCTGATTTGCAACTCCTTTGTTTATTTACTTCTAATTTGTACCTGCGAAAAGATCATTTCTTACCAGTCTAGCTCAGACGAAGAAGACGTGGCAAGAACTCAAAATATTTTAGGTCTAAAAATAAATAAACCGTCGGCATTATTGTCAATGCACTCTCTTTGTAATTTAATACAAAAGTCAAAAAGGTGGATGTATTAGGCCCATCTTGTAACTCATTTGTTATCTGTAGAGTTAAAAAGATCCATCTCTGCAGTAAATGTTAATGTTA
>NW_006799980.1:1519949-1526255 GCF_000485575.1 Poecilia formosa | reverse complement strand
CTGGGGTTTGATCGAACCCAGGTTAAGAACCTCTGCTTTAGATGTTCACGTATTGTGGCGGTCTCTAACTTCAGCTCGCGTCTTTCCTCTTCATAGCACAAAACAATCATTTCTCGAAGAAACTCGCACTTCTCTGAAACATCGATTAGATAAGAAGACCAGGCTGCACTGTTGCTCTACTGTTGTATTTTCATTTTATTACTCAATGCTTCGTTTGGACGTGCGAACAGTTATAAAAACGTCTACAAATGCATTTAGTAAATCACAGGTTGGAAATGTAGAATATTTATTAAAAACACATGTCTAAAATCCAACCTAGACGAGTCTCCTTTTGCATGAATTAGGAATACCGTGCATATAAAACACTGTTTAGCTGTTATCTTTGTAGTTTCCACCGTCTCAGTCCATGATTGAATTCACCCACCACCGCCTCACCTTTCCTTTAAATCACTCAATCCATTATTCACCGACGGCGGACAACTCATCCACCACGCAACATACTTAAAAAACACAACGCCTCCCTATGCATATAACACCTGCTTTAGTCGGAAGAACAGAGTTGCATTAAAATGTGTCAATATTCTAATAACTTGCAATCTTTCATTTTGAATCCCTTCTTCTTCTTTTTTTTCCTCCCACCGCCCCCAACCAGGAAAGGCAAAGGGAGGTGGAATAGAGATGTTCCGGTTTGCCTCCAGGGAATGTTTTCTGGTTCCTCAGCTTCTGTTGACAACAATGTGGGCGCTCTTTTCCTTTCATTTCCCTGCCAGGCAAGGTCACCTGCATCATTTGCATTTCGTGGAATTGTTTCAGAGGAGAACATTCTGACTTGTATTAATGTGCGTGTACATGCCACTTTTTCCTGACATGTTCTGAATATTCAATACCGTCCACAGGTAAAGTCAATAAATGAATTCAGATTTTATGAAAATGGATCGGGAACGGGGTACTCTATGGAAATTGCGTCTTTGGGAGGATGTGTCGACTCGGATGCCATAAAAATCTGCATGTCGTCGTCCTTGAGGCGAGTTCCGGCAAACTTTTCCGAGCACATCGAGGTTCGCCTGCATGCGAAAGGAAGACAAAGAAAGCTATCTGTGCTATCTAAAAGTAAAAGAAGAAAAACAACAAATAAACACACCACATCTTCCACACAGAAAAGATCCTGTTTAAAAGACTTAAAGGTTAAGTTTCTCCGCTTACAATGCAATGTAGACAAAAGTCAATTCACATCGGTATGCTAAACGAACCAGACCCTTTCCTACATCATTTGACCTGACATTTTAAGATATCCTATCGTCTTTCTTGTCAAAGTGAAGTTTGTCTCGCCGAGTGCTGTTCAAATGTCGTCATTTTGTGACTTCTTCTGGCAAATGCATTCTGATATTAAGACAACCAGAACAAAAGGTGCCAGAATTCACATATGAGACTCTTGAGATGAACCAAGAAGGTGATTTTTGATTTGTTGCTCCGTCGTGTTGGTGGAATCGGCTAATGGATGCCGTTAAACATGTTAACAACTCTAACAAATTGACATGACTCCAACGGTGTGTACATGTCAATCTTGATATCACAAAATTTGTATTCATTTGCATAGCGCATTTAAGCATACCACAGATTATTCGTATTTCCTAAGTCTAGCATTCAATTCTTCATCTTTTGAAATTCTTGAGTTTAAAGCACTCTGCATGTCTTGCACCAAATGGTAAATTAATTTATGGAGCACCAGTTTCAGGTATACTGATCACTCAAAGTACTTTACGCTAACAATACCCATTCACACACACACGTTTGTGTTGCTATCTTTGTGGGGACTTTAACTCAATTCATACCTTAGCCCTAACTCTGACCCCTGACCCAAAAACAGGGTTTCCCCTTGTGGGGACCAGGCTCCGGTCCCCACAAGGAGCAATTGGTCCCCACAACGTAGTATATGTCAGGAAAATCGTCCCCACAAGGTATTACAAACAAACGCGCACACACACACACGCACACACACACACACACACAAGCACGGAAATGCAGATCAGCAGGTAACCTGGGGTTAAGGTTCAGTTCCAACATGTTGGAAATTAACCTACAGTCTTCTGATTGCAAGGTGATTACCAATGAGCCACAGTTGCCCCACACTGTATGTGTGACTCACTGCATCTCAAACCTTTAGCTGTGACTCATCTGCCGTTTTTACTAAAAGAAAATGAACTCCAAACAAGATTGGTTCTGGAAAAGATTTTCAAGGGATCACATTTTAGCCGCCAACACCTGAACATTTTTAATGAGTAAAGCAAAAGCCTACAGTATGCTGCTTTATATTGCCTTATCAGCACGTGCTGAAGGATGGAGAGCTGATGTTGTGCAAAAATATTTTGTTCTGGTTGTCAGAAATGCTCAAAAATAATAAAGCTTGTCATTTTTTTTTCTGCTCAAAAAAAAAAAAAAAAAAAAAAAAGCACAGTTAAGCTGTTTATCCTTGAATGCAGCACAAACTTGCAGATGTAGAACAGTGCGACCGGGGTATTAAAGACCTCTGACACTGCTACACTCCAACTGCAAATCCCTGAAATCTTTTCACTCTCAGCACTGCACCTCTGTCCTAGTTTCTTGCATCATCACAGAGCAAAGCCCAGGGCAAACTGGTCATTATGATGGAGCAAAAGGATCCCCTGGCACCTTACACGAAACAGAGACCTGCTCAGCGAGCGAGGCCAAAGGCCCCACGTTGACCTCGCAGGGCTTGAATCGGCTTCAGATAGACGGACATTTTACAGTTATAAGTACTCTTCGGAATAAAAATCGAGTCTGTCTGTGGCTGGGAAATATTGCGTAAGCTTGTCCTTGTGGAGAACTTTCAACTATATCCCCCCCCGACATGTTAAAGGTTTCTTTTAACTCCGTCTTTTTGGTATGTTTATTTTAAAAAAAAAGTACTGAGGAAAAATAAAAAATAAATAAATAAAGGAAAAGAACAACTCTTGTTTATGCAATTTAGTCTTCTGACAGTTCCCATCTTCATGAATACTAACTTCAAAAATAAGGCACTCTTTTCATTTCGACAACTAAAAGAGTCGCTCAGATCTAGAATGTCCTTTAAAAGTTATTTTGTATTTACACACAACAGATGGTGTGCAGCCACAGTTCCCTACTAAAACAATTTAATCTGGCCTCTTTTTAACACACAATGCTAAAATTGCTAAATTGCTCAAATTTGGTTAAATTACAATAGATGTAAAAGTGGTTGCTGATTAAATATTTCTTGGTTTGTTTCATTCTTTTTACAAAAGTACAAATTTACAAAGAACCATGAATCCTTTCTGCCGCATTACAAACAATCTTTATTTTATTGGAAGTGATGGTGAAAAACTAACAGTGAATATAGCAAAGTTTTACGGGGGGCAGGAAAAATGATATATGATCAATGTTTTTTTAAGATTCATTAATAAGATCCAGTAAAAAACACTTTTCTCTCGACGTCACTGTTTTAGTCCATTTCATTTATCGGAGAATTTTAATTTACAAATAAACGGAAAAGTGCTGTGGAAGGAGGCAAGCGGACTTGTTCAGCACCATTTATCC
The DNA here is from genome assembly GCF_000485575.1 of Poecilia formosa. NCBI lineage: Eukaryota > Metazoa > Chordata > Actinopteri > Cyprinodontiformes > Poeciliidae > Poecilia > Poecilia formosa. The sequence continues at coordinate 1,522,682 of NW_006799980.1, read as the reverse complement.
ACAAGCTAATTCAAAATAGATAAAAATAAAACATCTGAGATAAAAAAAATAAAAAATAACACCAAAACAAATCCAAACATAAGCATCACAAAAAAAAAAGCTTTAAAACTTGGTACAGAATTCAATAGAAATAGAAAATGTCAAATATCTAAATTAGACCAAACAAATCTGCATGGCGGCAATGCTATAGAAATAAGTGTGCTTCATCAGACACTCAATAATGTTTACATGCCATGGTTCATATCTGAGCAGCAACACTAAAACGTACGTCAGCCCCAGACTATTTATAGCGCCCAAGAAGGAGATTCTAAATTATATCCTTTGAAAAACAGGAAGCCAGTGCAGGTATTAAAGGAACTAGTGCAATGTGATCCATGTCTGTGGTTGGTCAAGAGTCTGGCGGCCGCATTTTGGATGAGACATCGCCTGATTGATTTTTACAGAGACTTGTAAAGATAATATTACTGCAAAATAACTTACTGAAAATAAAGGCGTCCACCAATATTTGTGCGTTCTGTGCTATGTAGGAAGCCCTTTACTCTGACAATGTTTTTTTTTTTTGTTTGTTTTTTTAACGCGGTTAGCTGGTCGATTTATTGATAGAAGTTATTTGGCTGTAAAAGACGAGTTGTGATTTCTGAGCCTACATTATCTGGAACTGATTACTGATTTTTCTCGAAATTTCAGCTGACGCCAGGACCGTGGCTGTAGTTCACTATTGCCATGTGATGACAACAACAACAAAAAAAATTAAAGTTGTATCTAATCAGCAAAGATGCTGTAGGAGTCAGTCCTCCATCCTCTGATCTAGCGGCATCATATAGATTTTCAAACAATGTGGCTATAAGCTGGAGCCCTGTGATGTTTTTGTAGTGGCAGTATGCTCAATCTTCTACGTAAGATCAGAATCAATTTAGCACAGTGCCAGAAATCACTTTCCAATCTGTCAGTCAGGATGTTATGATCCACTGTGAATCTACCCAACCTATCCAAACAAGGCTAAGTTGACTGAATGCTGCGGAGAGCATTAATCTAGAAACGCACCAGATGTCCCTGCAGCGGTATTGACACCTAAACGTCATGATGATTTTTCCTCTGCTCCAGATAGGCACTAATTTATGTTTGTCTATCATGTAAAATCCCAATAAATAAGCTGAAGCTGGTGGCTATAAAAATGTGACTACCTTTAATGATACTTATATAAATATGCTGAAGGACTGGATATAACCCGACAGACTTCCGAGTAAATTGCAGACCTTAAGCGGAGCTGTTTTTAATGTCATAAAAACAGACAGACGGTATCTTTCCCTTTGTAGTTTGTACACAAATATTTTCCATGCGTCGCACGCAAAGGTGCCATCAAAGTTGGATAAGTCTAAATAATGATCGAGAGATCTTAAACAGCTTTGCACTTTCTACACCGAAAGAAGAAGAAGAAGAAGAAGAAGAAGAAGAAAAAAAACATCAAAGGGATCGGATCTAAATGATCTGCTGCTTCCTCAGCTGTTTCAGTGTCTGCAGAGTTAATCGCATTGTACAGTTATGATCATTGTCGAGAATTAATGTGGCATCCGCGGGCTTTTTAGCCTGTCAAGTCAGCTTTCTCCAGCAGTCTGTTGGCGAAAGCAGCAGACAAGCGTTATTAACTTTAAACTACAATCCCCGCCAAAGACGTGTGCAAAAATACATCTTAAAAACATCTAAGCTCATTATCTTTGCGGTGTCGGCAGGGGGAAGAGAGCGGGGGGAGCGATGCCTGGATGAGCTGCAGGTTCACACCCAGCAGACTAAAAGTGTGACACTGATGGGCCACGGATTTCAGATTTTGCCCCCCTTTCCTTCCCTCCCCCCTTTGCAATAATCCCCATTTCAGCTTGCAAGACTCTTTTTTTTCCCTTCAGATTTATCTTTCTCTTCTTTTCTTCGCATCTCATATCTAAATGTTAATCGGCCGTGCTGCCACACGTTCCAAATAAATCTGCTCTGAGCCACGCAGACAGAATAAAGGCTGATGGATTACTCGCATTTCTTTATCAGGTGAAAACAATCATTAAAAGTCAACGTTCTAAAGATAAACTGTTTATAAACCTCAGGCCCAAAGATGCGTATTTAGCCAACTACCTCTTTATGTCCAATTATCAAACAGGAGGACAAACTTCTGAAGGCAACTTGGTCACACAACACAATCCATTAAATATTTGGTCCAATGGACTGAGCAGACTGGGGGGTCAAATTACAGTGAAAGCTCATTAAATTTGCACTTTGCTGAAACCTGCTGAATCCCGCAGCGAAAGCATTAGTTTATCTTTTAGAGATGTGTTAAACCCGAGGTCAAAAGCTTGCCGCCAGACTTCAGGTGCATCAGAAATATCTACTTCTTTTATTTATGTCATCTCACTCTCCACGCAGATTGGCTCCCAGATATAAGGAGCTTATTGTTTGCGTGTCATTCTGCTCTTAATAAACCGTGTGACTTGATCTGGAATCAGCAACATCATGCACAGGGAACTCAAATTTAATGGCAATTCAAATATATGCATATTCCTGATTTCAGTCTGCTCTCACTTCACTGCGCGGTCCGACTCCATATTTACCTTTTGAAACACTGACACACGTTTGCAGTCCGTCAGCTTGGCAGACAGCTCAAGCTGAATTTCCCAACGCTGCTATTGGCCCTCTGAAAGCGCATCATATCACGCAGCGGTCAAAGTTCAACCCAGCTCAACTTTGACC
>NW_006799980.1:1516820-1518723 GCF_000485575.1 Poecilia formosa | reverse complement strand
TGCCTTGATCCGCTCTCAGTCCTCTGCCCTGCGTAATTTCCGTCAGTGCCGCTGTTCACAGATGGAAAGGAGTCTAACTGGCGACATTAAATCCGTGTAACCCTTGAGGCATCGGGCCCGTGATGTCAGAGTGGGGTTAAGACAGACCTGCCATCGACCATCAACTGAAGTTTTATTTTAGCATTATTTAGTTTTATTTTACCGAAATAAGCTATGAGCAGCTCCATCTTCTGATTAAAATGGTTGCAATTTAATTAAAATAAGTGTAAAAATCTTTCTTCAATCAACTTTGCCAGAGTTCCAAGCATGCACATAGTGCACTTTTGTTTTGTTTTTTTTCTGAGATCAAGAGTATTTTAGAAGCCCAAAGTTAGTCTTCTTTATGTATTCACAAACCAGTTTTGACATCTGTTTGGGATCATTTTCCTGTTGGAACACCCACATAAAATTCAATAAAGTTGTGTTCAGTAGAAAACGAACAATTCAAATGTGTCCATAAAGGTCAAAAAAACTACCATGACATCACGAGTGTATGGAAGTATTTCACCAGAACGGTTCAAAAGCTCGGCTGACACCGTCTCGCCAAACAAGGCATTGATCAACCCAGTTTATTTCCCCCCCATCTGGCATCAGTTCAGGTCAGGTTTTTTATTTATTTATTTATTTTTTTGTATGGCATCAATTCACAACAAATGTCTCAATACACTTTAAGAAAACATGTAAATTTAGTTCAATCACACAGATATATCCCAAGTTAATTACATACTTTTCAAATGTGTCTTAGTTACTGAAAAAAAAATGAAGTAAAGTTTAGTTACTCATTCAAGTTGGTGAAAAAGTTTTCCATCTGAAAAGACTCAGGAAGTCTTTGACTTGTAGCATTCACTCATGAGGATGTAGCAACGCTGTGTTGTTTAGAAGAACATATAGGTCAGCGTTCATTAGAAACACTCGACGGCACCTATTTAAAAAAAAAAAACAATCTTTCCCTTTTTCGCCTCCGAGTTTTGATGTTGCATAAAAAAAATTACTAAGAAAGATCCATAAAAAAAAAATTTAAAAAAAGCAACTACACGGTGACAGACTTGCCTTCCTGTTTGGGCTTCAGAGATCAAATTAAAGGTCTTGAATGTAATGTGACAAAATGAAACTGAATTATGGATCATCAGTACAAAAGAATTTTATTATGTCGCAGCATAAGACCAAATGCCAAGGAACACTCAAAGACTAATGAGTTTACAGACCACAGTTGGTGGCCTTTGAAGGTTTTTAATGGAGCTTATTTGCGATGACAAAACATTTATATTTGTAGACATATTCTAGAACATAATGTGTTGGCTGTGGTATTTTGCCCCTTTATTGCTCCATGTAACCACAATCTGTTCCGCAGCCGCGAAATCATATTTCCAAAGTATCTTCAAAACCAGCTACAGCATTTAAATGAGAAAGTAATAATAATGCTATGAAGTCAGGAGGTAAAGTATAAACCAATTATAAGACAATTATACTGCAAAGTGAAGCTGGAAAGGGGCAATTGTGACGTTAGAGTCAGTGGCAATAACTGAAAAAAAGGGATAAAGTGGCTTTAAAAGCCAGCAATGCTTCAACTTAGTGATAGGGAAATATTTCAGTGAGCATATTGCTACAGAGACCAACATTTTGTACTGTTTTAATGTGGCAATGAGGTGTTTAAAAAAAAAAATTAAACTTAAAATTTTAAAATTATTATTTTTATCTATTATCATCAACATGTAAGTTGGAGAAAAGGTTGAATAAATTGTCATATCAGAAAGAAAAGTTAAGACCTGAACCTTCTTTCAATGGCGTCAGTAACATGAAGAGGTTTGATCAAAATATTGCTTCTTCTGGATGCTTCTTTTTTTTTTTTTTTTTTTTTTTTTTT
>NW_006799980.1:1513043-1514159 GCF_000485575.1 Poecilia formosa | reverse complement strand
TCCAAGCATGCACATAGTGCACTTTTTTTTTTTTTTTTTTTTTTTTTAGAAGAAAGAGAATCTTGCATTTTTATTAGCACGGATTATTATAAGTAGCAGTTGCAATATTACCACTATGTGCTGAAAGGTACTGTTTTCTGTTATTGTTTGCTGTTAGATTGTGGCACGACAAAACCATGTCCCTTTGCGCTCAGATTTTCAAGGCGTGTTACTCTGGGATGACTTTAGTGTGATAGATGCTGAGTGTGACAACAGAAAATTTCGGATGAGTGCCAGCCACAGAATACCAATCGCCAAACTTGTCACAATAGAGCCAGAGACGGTGTTGCCACAGAAACACTGGCTGAGAGGCAGGTACTCAGTTTTGCTGCTAGTAGAAATGATTGGGTCTAATTTGCTGGAGCAGAATTTTTCATTTTTAGCAAATGGCAACGACACAACTGTGTCCAACTTGTGCAATTGGTGCAAAGTCACCTTATACAGCCTGAAAGAAGGCTTTGCAGAAGGTACAAAGGTCAGATGTATGCTAAATATGTTGAATGACATAATCTTTTAAACTTTTGTGCTGTACCACAATTCCCGTAGATAGGCGGCAGTAATTTTTCTATTTAACTTTTTTTTTTTGTATGAGCTATAAAGGCAGTTGCCAAGGGCAGCATCAGAAAGAGCTGGAAAGATGGACACCTGCACAGCATGAGAAAATAATGCATGCTTGGCAGTTGTGCTTTGACAAATAATAATAATAATAATAAAAAGCCTTTATGTGTGGAGCAGTCAACATTGATTTGGCAAATTCAGCCTGAAATGAAACGGGAAGCAAGGAGGTGTCCAGCATATGCTGCTACATCAGTCTCTGCGGTGCGCGTTAGAACCACAAAGAAACACAAAGTGCTTCATGACATAACAGAACTAATTCTAATGCAAATATATGACGGGCCAGCTTCAATGTTTGCCCATAGGTTGACAAGAACAAACGCGATATGGAGATTCTCCCTCATTCTGCTTCACCTAAAAAAAATAAAAAATAAAAAAAAAATGAAAAAAATAAAACACATTTTTAATTTTTTTTAAAAAAAAACCCCATTTAGGAAAAAAAAAAAAAAAAAAAAAAAAAAG
>NW_006799980.1:1453844-1511497 GCF_000485575.1 Poecilia formosa | reverse complement strand
AATAGGAAGTGTTTGTCAAAAGAATTGAAAATGTGTCAGACTTTTGCACATTTTATCACAATGTTTGTTTGTGATTTTCTCCTTTTTTTTCTTTTTAGGCTGACTAGACTTTGTGGATGATTGTCAGAGGCATACATGACTTAAGATTGTTTGCATAAAAAAATCTGAAAAGTATGGCCTCCGTCTGTGTTCGGTACCTGTTAATCCGATGTCTGTAGTCAAAATTCAATGCAATTAGCTGCCATCAGAAGTCACCTAATAAGTAAATACAGTGGACCTAATTAGCTGATTTAGTAGTGTCAAGAGATTCCACAGTGGGTATTGATAAATATTAAAGTGTTTTGGGGCCTGTTATGGCAATGCATTGAAATGCCTTGCTTTGCCAGGCATTGTAATTTTGTTGAGTCGAAGCAGATCAGCAATATTTCAAAAGAGCTTATGCTTTATAAACAATAATATTACTTGTTATTAATTTGGCGTTAAGAGTTGAGTGCTTTTTTTTTTCTGGAAGCAAACTGCCACGAAGTATAAGTCAGATTTTCACTTTTGTGTTGAATGTCTGTTTTGTAATATATTTACCACCAATGAAAATAATTGTCCAGTTGGCGAATTTTGCAGAAAAGTGATTATATATTTAATTAGTATAAGGTAAGTAGTATTTCAAAAGAGCAGAGGAAATCTTATGTTTTTGAACAATAACAATATTTGTTATTACTGTTGCTAAGAGACGACCTTGTTTTCCGGTAACCAAGGGCCACGAAGTAAACATCTGAATTTTACTTTTGCAAAGTTTACCAACTCAAAATGTGTTGTGTCAAATAAGCAGTATTTCAAAAGAGCTTGTGTTTTATAAACAATCATATTATTTGTTAATAATTTGGCATTAAGAGATGAGCGGGGGTTTTTCTGGTAACGAACTGCCACGAAGTGTTAAATCAGATTTTTACTTTTGTGTTGAATGTCTCCACATCCTATCGAGAACATTGTAGCCGACTTTGGTATTGATGCCAATTTTTAGCATCAGGAAGCTGGGTTCCAACCGACGGTTACACTTTGGCAGGCCCCATTTAAGTTTCTTCAGAAGTTTTCTAGTTTTGATTTTCAAACTCTTAAAATAGGCAGTTATAAGCATTTTTGGAAGGGGTCTCAAGTATTCTTGGATTTCAGCTACTAAGAGACAGTTGATGTCCCAAACCCCTGCAAAAACTGGGGGTCTGGTGTCACAACCGTACCATGGCAGGGACTACGAAGGTCCTTAAACTAAACTGTAATGAAGTTCAGCACAGGTCCTCAAATATGTGTGCAGAAAACAAAGCCGCAAAAATGAAACTTTAATGTGAAAGCCTGAAAAATATTTATGGTTGCTATTAAAAAGCAATAACAGTAAAAGTGTCAGGAGTTCTTAAAAAAAAAAATGTAATTACACTTCAAGGTTTTCAAAGTCTTGATTTTACATTAAGAAATTTGTTTTGGTGAGGAATCGTAACAGATAATGTTCTTAATCTTACTCTAGGCAACATGCTGTTATGAATTTGTTTCTAAAAAAGAAAACTCAATGAGAAATGGAGCCCCAAGACAGCAGGGCTGTTAGGCTATTAAAAAAAAACAACAAAAAAAAAAGGAAAGGCTTGGGAAACTGTACACATTCACTCGGACCTCATTGGTTTCCTTTAAAGACCCACTGTTTCCACACGTAAAAAAATAAAAAATAAAAAAATCCCAACATGCTCATAAACGGAAGTAACGACACCGATTAATTCATCTCAAAATCCCACACATGCAGGGAGGAACGATTTTACATCATAAGGATCTCTTCCTGTTGAGTTTAGACATGGCTGAGATGTAGCAGCAGCAGCAGCAGCAAGAAGTGCGCCTAATATTAACAGAGCCTAAAAATACACAGGTGAAAACTCTCTGCGCTAACCGCAGGGACCTGGTTTCACCGTCCACCGAGGGAGCACGCTGACTAATGAAGTTGGGAAGCTTAGAGCAATTAGACACATCAAAGCTTGAATCTGAAAATTAATTAGGCTCTCCTCTCTTTCGGAAGGAGCATCCGCTCATGCAGCATCTAATTAGCATAGCGCCATCAAAACATGCAGGTGCCTGTGTTGTTGCTGCTAAGACCACTTTGGGAAATGTGTGCTTGTATGTTTTTTTTTGTTTTTTTTTTGTCGTTTCTTTTGTTGTTTTGTTTTTCAGATGAGGCGAGGGTTTGGGAGGGGTGTCAATTAAAAGAGGGAAATTATCAAAGCAGACAAAACAAGGGCCTATAAGGGATTGGATGAAGATGACACTTATTAAATTGTCGACAGTTCGGCGCAATCGGCGTATACTGAGCAAGTGTTCACGTCCCTTAAACCTTTTCACCTTTTGTCACATTACAGCTACAAACCTCAACGCAAAGTAGTGCTTAACCGTCTTAACGTCGGTTAATAAATGCAGCTTTTTTTTGGTGGGGATTTTGTAGTTTTTTTTTTGTTTTTTGTTTTTTTTTGTATATTGAAAACAGAAACAGTACGGCACAACTCACCAGTGTGGATTTATTCTTTCGCTTATGACCACAGGTCAGTGGAAGTGATTCTAATATAAAGCACTTTGAGTGGTTGGTATGACTTGAAGCGTTTTAATATGTAGCTATATCATCCTGACCTCCAACACAATCCACACTGACTATCGATTACATTACGCACCATTTGTTTTCCAGAGTGTAGCCCAGTTGAGTCTGGGATGAAAATTCACTGCAACAACCCTAAGAAACACAGCCAGGACTACCATGGTCCGGTTTTGGCCACGGCATGTTCATGCATCATAAAATCCAGTCAAAGATCAGACATAAATACAACTGATTATCAAGCAAGACTTCACGGATAGACGTTTCGATCCGTCAGGTAAAATCCCACTAAAAACTGTTGAGAAAATAAAATTTGAAATGAGCTAGTTTTAAAACTTAACATGTCTTGATTCAAATGGCCTAAATTGTGGTTTTAAATCAGTAACTTATTCTGGCCTATTGTTACCTGTAGTTACAGCAGATGGTTTGCTAGGATCGTTTGAACTGCCTTTTGTCTGTGGGAAAACAATACAGTGGAAGTTGCAGCTTTTCACACTCATCTGTGAAAGGCCGTAAACACGGCAGGGGTTTTAGGCTTCAGATAGAGGGTCAGAGATAGCTCCTGGATTGGATGAGCAAAGATACGCCTTGTTTGAATAAATTAAAGAAAAGAAGATAAAACTTTCTACACAGAAGTAACAAATCAGACTTTGCTCTTGCAACTTCTCCAAAGTCGTCTTTGCTTTTTGTTTGTCGTTTCCATCTTTTGTCTTTTTCTCTCTCAGGTTTCTGATGTTATGTGATGTGTTTGTCTGGTGATAGTATGCATCTGTCTTGAATAAATGCTGATTATTGTGACGCTGTTATCTCTGCGTGATCTCAGTCTTTGCGCACAGCATTTTTCTGAACCCGGGCATAAGAGAGGATTTAACGAGTCAAAAGGTTTTTAAAGTTCAAGAATTTTTCCTCTCTTTACAAAACCATAGAGGTTTGTGTTTGCATCACGATAAAGTCCAATCGGTGTGAGTACTTTTTTGTTGTTGTTGTTGTTAAAATTCAAACTTTTATCCATTCACAAACATTACAAATACCAGCATTTATAGCCTGCCTCATGTTTCATTCATCTCAACTTTTTGCACTAAAAGCTTCCCGTAACTTAAACTTGGGTGTGTCACATGAAAGGGAGTTAGGTTGAAGAGCCGACACGTGCTGAACTCTGCGGTTGTTTTTGCAGAACTTCATTAGCCACCCCGATCCGGCTGTTGCCGTGTGAAGTCACATCAAAGCCTGGGCAATCACATGCTCATTCACACTAATGAAGAGCTCCTTCAAACAGAAGCGCTCATTATTAACGACACCTGATTTTAAATGCGTTGTGTTTTATGTTAATTTAACCCCCTCCCTCTGTACCCTCTGCTTTTTCTCTCTCCGTTTTAGCCCTATGCAGATTAGTCAGGATGGAATCTAGAAAATTATTTATTCCTACTTGCACAAAGAGCCTCACGCTGAATGCGCTTTGCATTTCTTCCTTACTACCTGGTTAGGATGACAAAATAGCTAAATACTGTATAAATTTTCATCGATCTGTTATGTGACAGTAATCTGGGCTTTTTAACCTGCTTCCTCGTGATAATATATTAATCATTTCCCTCAGCCACTCTGCTGTGAAAATTAATGTAGCCCAGTATGTTTTCCCTTTAGGCTGCGCTTTGATTAATGAGCCTCACTCATTTTGTGCTTTTCTTTTTTCTCCCTACTTTACTAAAGGGAGAAAAAAAAAAAAGCATCCCAATAATGTTTCTCAAGTTTCCAAACAACTGACATCCATCAGCACAAGTTTTAAGGACGCGGCTGTCGAGCAGAATTACGCAGAGGGCACACACGCTGACCGAAGATGAAAATGATCTCCGGTCGCTCAGTAGGTCACGATAACAGAGAGCCGACTCAGATTTTACAAGTCAACACAGTGACGATCCTCGAGGAAAACAAAAAGTTCGGACTCGGGGTGAGAGATAAATCCAAGCTACAGACAAAGCCTATATTTCTGTGTCCCAGCAGTTTTGCTCTAATCTGTCTCTCTCAGCCCTGTAAGCTATTAAAGGCCAGACAAAAGGCAGTCCAGAGTTAAGCACCCTGCGGGGAGATCTTATTTACAGTGTAACTGCCATTTTGACTGCCTGCCACCTCTGTCTTCCTCGTCCCCTCCGCCCCCCCGTCTCCATCTATGATTTTCTTCTTTCCCCCCCCCCCTTCCTCGTCTCATTCTCTCGTTCTTTTAAACTTCCATCTTGCTGCTGCGGGCTTTTAATCTCCAGCAGCTGAAATTCCATCTTTCAGCTCGGCTAGCTCAGCCTTGAAAGGCTTTGTGTTCAACTTCTTGTTTCTGACTCGGCGTTTAATGGAACTATTGTTCAGTTTGAGGCACATCCCATTAGCCAGGGCCAAGAGTGGTAGAGAAACATAAGTAATAGGAGGGCGCTCTGGCCATTTCTTTTGGTCTCAACACCAATAAGAGGGAATTACACACCTCTGCTGCAACACACAGCAACAGGTTAAGATGTGATACATCTTGATTGGAAACTTTCAAGTCTTTGGTTTTCGTTTTTCCACCTCCTCCCCCCCATCAGCCCAAGTTAAGTGTCTTCTCCTCTGTGCTGTGCTTTCAGGAAACATTCCTGGAGCTTTTTTTTTTTTTTTTTTTTTTTTTACGTCTAGATCTAAATGCAGGAAAAAACAAAAAAATAAATAAAATAGTTCAAACCGAAGCCAGAGGGGAAATAATCAATATCATGACACTCAGCTTTTCTCCAATCTGTCAGCAGGAAAATATACCTGGGGAAGAATTCATCATTTGCATAGTGTAGTAGTACCTTAAAACAGCCTGACACAAGTAATAAAAATGTATTAGCTCAGGACGTAGGGGGGCTGTGTTGTGCTGAGTGTGTTGCCTTGCGGTGCTGAATAAGCTAAGGCTACAAAACTTGCTCCTGGGTTTGTGACACGATTCCTCAGAGAAAAGGCTCCTGTAATTGTAAAGGCTGACACTCTGAGCACGGTGTTTCTACCAACTCCCTCAACATGGAGATTACTTGTACTAGGGTTAGCTTTGTTGCTGTACTGCCTTAGGGATGCTGGCTCTCTGGCAGTAGAAATTTCCCCATTCAGGAGTGCATAAAAAAAAACAAACAAAAAAAAAAAAACATTGTGGATGAATTTCTGGAATATGATTTTAGTTAAACCACAAATGTAATAAATATTGAAATTTCCGATTTCCAAAATGTGTTTAGCTGAGGAAAGGAGCTGAGATTCATAAGGAGAAAAGTCAGTGTTGAGATACGTTATTATTATGTGTATGATGTGAATCTAGTTTTGTGTTTGTGAAAGAGATTTAACTCCAATATCTAAAGTTGAAACGCACATTTTTTGCATGTGTGTATTATGAATATACAGGGAAAGGAAGGTAGAGTCGTGGAGCCGTATATTCCTTTCTACTTTTCTTCAATAAAAGGAAAAACTGCAAACATAAAGAAATCAGGCTGCGTATGTGCAACTCTTTATGCACATACATACATAGACATAGATTTTCTCCGCTCACGTGTTTCAGATCATTAAACAAATATTATCAGACAAAAATAACCACGAGTAAATAAATAACGCAGTGCCTAGATGATTTCATTTCCCTCAGGACTTTCTGCTTGAAAGCAGAATTCATAATTCCATCAATTACATCAAGTTTTCGAGGGCCTGAATAAGCAAAGCACCTCAATGCCATTAAACTGACAGGTCAAACTATAAAGGCCGTAATTCAGAGAGGCAGCCAAGAGATCCTTGGTTACTGCAGAAACAAAGCAGATCCCCGGGTCAGACTTTAAATCTGGACCTTAAAAGAAGAGTGGTAAGAAGAAAAAAAAATTAATAAACCATTTTTGGGGCAATGCAGACATCATCAGCAACAGAAAAAAGTAAAATAAAAATAAAAGCGCTGATTAAAAGAAGATTATTAAAGTGAGACCCCATGAGAAAACAGTGACATACTGGCCAGAGCAAGGAAAAGTTAAAAAGATGGAGAGTAAAACACTTTACATTTTGAGGAATGTACCACCTCACTATTTTCTGTTGTGTCGTTCATTGACGGTGAGGTCAGTCACTGTTCAAACACTGGCAGCTCAGCTCTCCACCTCGCCTTTATTCCTTCTGAGTGACTTGAATGCACAAAGAAGTCTGAAGGGTGCAAAAACCGATGGCAGCTTTCATCTGTAGAATATCTAAAAATCTATGAAATCTGCCTGTGTTTTTAAGTGTCTTGACAAATCATATTCAAATGGAAATATTAAGTGCCCATTTCTGACTTAAATAAAATGTGGGCTTTGGGAGCAAGCGGCTGTTTTTTGTTTTTTTTTAAGACACAGACTATACAGATAAACTTTTCTGATATGACCTTATAATGTCAATGTAAGGAGCTTTTTACATTTGTTTGGTGTAAAAGGTTTGTTATGGTTGGGTGGCAATGCATTATTAAGGTGTTGGTTCTAAGAAGCTAATTTTGAGGTTCCAGTTTTAACCTTAAATAACAAAAAGGTACGCACTCCAAATCACCAACCATGGGTGGAAACAAACCAATTACGCAAGAATAATTATGGAAAACAGATGTACACAATTTGTTGTACAAAATAAAAAAAAAGAAGAAAATTAGTACAGTACCTGCCAGCAATAAAACCAATATAAGGTAACAACAAAACACACATTTACCTTAGTAGTCAGTCACAGCCCTACTAAACAGATGAACACGAACAGCTGCAGTGGCAAAGTAGTGCACATAAAATATCGATAGTTATTCAATAATAAATATGCACACTGGCATACATCCTAAAAAAAAACAAACACCAATTACCGCAACAGAAACATTATAGGTATTAAAAGTCAGCACCGACATCACCAAATGTTAGCTGCATCAGCACACAAACAGCCACACTTAACTAATGAAAAGCATTTACCTTATACCTCCAGCAGTACAAATGTGCCACTTGTGAACTAGAGCTCAGTCTGTTTATACAGTACTGGCATAACTGATGCAGGGTACACGTGCAAAAATGTTCCCTCCACTTCCTGTATCTGTACCCTCTGTCCCAAAAACTTTTTTTCAGATGTTGCAACAGTTTAAAGCTTGGGAAATCATATTAGCACATCTTAATAGCCAATTAAACACACAACCAGGGGTGCACATGTTGATGCTGGTTACGCCTGTGGATCAGATCACAGAGGGGAGGCGTGTCGCTGAGCTGAGCTGCACGGTGTGTGTCGCGTCCAGCAAATAGTCAGAGCCAAAAGGCTACAAACCTTGCTATTTTTCCCCCCAAACAGGTTGTGTAAGTTGAGAATTTCTGCTGCATGTAGATAATGTTAGCCAAATGATAATTAGGCTAACAGTATCTACAGTATATCATATTAAGTTAATAAGAAGACTACACTGTTCCTGTTGCCCAGTTTGGTTAATGGCATGAATGAACCCCATCCCCTTTAATTTATGCACAGAAGTAATGCTTGCAGTTGCTTTCCACATATTTAATAGAAATCCTTATTGTCACAATAGAGCAGAAAGTCAAGGAGGAGACGTTAGGCCAGAAGCCAGCAGCACGACAATGCTGCAGGTCGTCTCAGGTAAGGAAGGAATATAACCTGATGCGAAAAAGAGAAGCAGAGGGAAGGTTATGTGAAGCAATTTCAACTTTCTGTCAGACCATGTTATGGCACAAAATAAAGCTTAAAAAACGTGCGACTTTGACCGCACCGGTTTGAAAAAATATGCCGTAAAACCGTATAGGCCTTGATTAGAAGGCAACTATTCGAGTATTGCTACTGACAATCTCCAACCTTGTGTGATCACGGCCTGCCCTGTGTTCAAGTCGGATAGAGCGCCACGTCACAAAGCTCAAGTTTCTTGAACATGACACCCCTGTCCTCCAATGGCTTCCACGGTAGTCATCCTTCAGTCCAAATGTTTCTTGGATCTCGCCGACATGAATAAATTTCCACAGTTCTGAAGGTAAAACTGTGTCCAAAGCACTACTAGCAAAAGGACCCCATTAAGGAGCTTAAACATTTTGAGGATCAGTGGTTATATCCCTGAATATTTATGCTACACTTTGCCCTGTCACCAATGACACCTACTAATAATCACGAACCGCCCAAACTAAATTGCATGCATATGCACATCAAATGCCCACACACAAGGGATAGCTTCTCATTAAGGACTAGAGTGACAACTCCCTGCTGTCAAGCACACAGACATTATCGACCTTCTATTTCTCATTGTGAAAACGTCTCTGTGGGACACTGACAGGGGTCAGTGACAGCAGAGAGCACGAATGCAGAAAAGGGACGGGCTTGATTGAAGGATAAGAAGAACGACTTCATAAGCTGTCGAGACGTGACGGCGTGTGTGGCTATAACATCGGAATAGCTTCATACACCCTTATCGTATATACGCGACACAGAACCCACTATTTGTTCAAACGAGACTGGGAGGGGTGTGGGACGCCAAAGATAAGTTGCGACCGCGCTTCCCTCGCTTCGTTGTAGTGCTTACAAGAGTAATTACAGTTTTCCAAGCACCATCCTCTCGTAGGAAGATTAAAAAAAAAAAAAAAAATCTCAATCTATCTTATCCCAATCCAGCGCTTAACTTAGGACTGATACAAAAACATAAATCAAAGTGTATTACTGATGGGAGTGGTTTGACAAACTTCACATCTCGACTTTTGTTGGTTAATAGGTTGCATTAAGCCCGTCAAGTTGTGTGGTGTGTGATAAGGAGTCTCGCAGGCCCAGTAGGGGCCTGCAGAAGCGCCTGTAATGAATGGTTGGAGCACTGCTGATGCACGGCAATCATTAACAGCCTGATAATTACTCTGGATACCTTGGCGAATATTGTGCGTGTGCGCGAGACACAGATAGACCTATTACAATGTGTGAGGCCTCAGAGAGAAACAGAAAAGCCTTGTTTTTGCGTATTTTGTATTTATTTTTTGCTAGATAACATATTGTGTGCGTGTGGCCTAGAAATGTCCTGCTGCAGCTTGGCATTCATATTCATGCTTACAAGAGCAAATAGAAGCGTTTGCTCTGCTGCTCGCTGTGAAGAGATTTGAAGCTGTCACAGTCACTAAGAGCCAGTGTTAGGGGGAAAGAAAAAAACAAAACAAAAAACAGGACTGGCCTGATTAAGGTACAAAGATGGCAGCTGGCATTGTAGAAATTAAAAAAAAAAAAAAAAGAATCACAAGCAAAATCCTTTCTTCTACATGTCAAACAATTCTCAACCATTTAGTTTTAAATTTTTGTCTTTCAGGGAAGTTCTGTTTTGACAAAATGATCCAAAGCTTGAATGAGGAGGACAAATTGATCAAATGTTTACTCAGTGGATACGTTATTTATTTTTCTGTCACCGGCAGAGTAATAGTGTAAGTCAAGCTAAGTTTATTTATATAGTAAATTTCAGCAACAAGACATCTCAAAGTGCCTTACATCAAAAAAAAAAAAAAACATAATACAGTAACCAATTATGAAACAAGCAATAAACATTGGAAGGTTGATACAAACACAGCAGACATTTAATTAATTTTGGCTCTAAGCCATTCAGTGATATTTTTTAAAGCGCTCCATGGAGTCCCACTCAAAAGTACCATTTGTATGTGGTTTTCAAAATATGATCCAGTGGATATTCTGTCAGCATTTACATAATTAGCAACCATATGAAAAGCTTACAACTTAGGAAACGTTGTTTTTTCCCTTTGTAGAAACAACCAGCTCAGCTGTTATGGTTAAAACGGCCTTGCCACACCCTGGATTGCAAATCCAGTATCTTATAGATTGAAACCCAAATTTTATGACATTCTTAAAACTTTAAGATCTCTCAATCTTGGACACATTTTAAAAGAATTAAGAATTGCATGGTGAGTTACTACCATGTGTATGAATGAAGTGTTGTCTTAATCTGTGGCTCCTAATGAACCATTAATGGAAATGGGGTACAGCTTTCTGGAAAAAAGGTAACTACCATAAATGAATCCCTGGCTTCTTATTGGTGACAGAAAAAGGATGGAGTTAGTCATTTGACTATGAAGATTATAAGCAAAGCAAGTGTGTTCTAAAGAAGTAAACATATTTATCCTCAACTAATAAAAACAATCTCTCTTGAAACATATTTTATTTCAGGTTTAAGAAACCATTTCAATCCAAACCTGACATAAGGGGGCACAATACAGACTCACTCATGATCAGTAGAAGATCTTGGTGAGAACTTTATTAATGAGACTATTACTCAAAATACATTTTTAGGCACACTCTTTGATCAGAGTTTGTGTATTTAATCAGACAACAAGGCAACAAAAACTAAATGAGCTACTGTAGCTTTTTTTTTTTTTTTTCACTTTAAAGTTCAAATTACTACAGGTATGGTTTTGTTATGGCCGATGTTTGGCCGCTGTCCAGAGAGGCGTTTCAGTGACTGAGAGAACCACACGGCTCTGCTCCGCCTTGCTCAGTTTTGTCTGCGTTGGGGTAATTGAAAAGCAAAAGGCTGCTATAGTGTAGGACCGGAGGAATGCTGAGCTGCATGGAATATGGAGACGGTTTCAGCCAGCAGCAATTAAACAGAGAAATGATGCATGAAATAGAAGGGAGGAGGGGAGTGTAGTAAAGAGAGAATGAAAGTGC
This sequence comes from Poecilia formosa, assembly GCF_000485575.1. Lineage (NCBI taxonomy): Eukaryota > Metazoa > Chordata > Actinopteri > Cyprinodontiformes > Poeciliidae > Poecilia > Poecilia formosa. Next base: position 1,500,228 of record NW_006799980.1, on the reverse strand, counting down.
AGAAACTGTGTAAAGAGGGAGCAAGAAACAGCAAAAATTAAAAAAAATTAAAAACACTGGAGGTGTAGGGGAAAAAAATGTTTTTGGAAAAGAAAGTTTGGGAAAATATACGAAAAAATATGACATGTTTCGAGCTTGTCAAGAGTACATGGCCAAGCTGCTGGAATGCTTTCTGTTAACATGCACACATTTTCACATGCATAGATATCAATTTTAGGACTTTGTAAATTATTGAATTGTGGCACATGCAGCTTTCCATACATGCTGCTGCTGCTGCTGTCCAAAACGTTTGCTTTGTCTTTTAGGCTTCTGCTAGTGTGGCCTGTTTAGATTTGAGCTGCAGATGCCACGGGGCTGAAACTTCCTTTGAGGTTCTACAGCAGGACCATCATTTCATTCCTGACCGCTGAGCTCCAGGCTGGTGGTAACATCAATCTAAAGCAAGTTACAAACCAGCGCAGCGTATTAACATTTATCAGCCTCCACATCAGACCCTTTTTTTGTTAGTACGTCCACAAGCAAAGATACACAACATATCTGTGTATAACTTCCCAATATGTGACAGAAGCTGCCGAGTTTTGTAGCACCATTAGATCAGAGGGCACAGAGATGAGAAAAGTCCAGTTGTAGAAACTATATGTCAGGCTGGTTTTATGGTATCAAACCACACTTTTATGGTTCTTATACCACGAAAGTTTGGAGTAGTAAAACTACGCCTAATTTTTATTTATTTTTTTTTCAAAAAGTTTCTCGAGTAAATGTAACATCACTAACCACCTCTGCAAATAATTTAAGTTTTAGTTTAGAAGATGGTATAATTGGTATTATCTCTATAATGCAATTAAACAAAGTGCTCATTTAAAAAAAATGATTTTAATGACCTTTGTTCGCTGATGCACTGTAAGCTCAGCCCTGATTGTCTTTTTGATCTGTTTTAAATGATCATTTATGTCATTATATTAAAAAAAGATCTGCACATGTAATTATTTTTGTCCTTTGATTTTACATCCGACTAGCGATTCAACGCTACCCTACATTTAGTCGCTAGAATGCTGACTTTTTTTTTTATTTATTTATTTTTTTACATTTTGTCAATTTCAAGCTACAGGCTTCAATGGTTTCTTTTTTTTTTAATGGAGGAGATTTTAAGTGATAGACCAACACAAAGACTATAACTGAGATGGATAGAACATACTACGTTTGTTGAAATATGATGCAAATATCAGAAGAGGATCAGATGCATTTGAATTGAGCATCTTTTAAGCAGATACCCCCAAAAACTCTGTGCGATTACTTTCAGGTTTCACCTAAATTAGTAAACAGTTCACTCGCATGTAGTTTAATCTGTTTAAATCCAGCTGCTCTGTGAAAGCCTCAAAAGGTTTGTAAGAGAACATTAGAGAACAAACCACATAATGAAAAACAGAGAGCACAGCAGACAAGTCAGGGATAATGTTGAGGATAAAATGTACCTTTAAGACCCACATGCAAAATGTTACGTGCGGTGAAAATCGACCGCTGCACTTCACCCTGAAAGCAACATCCCCACCGTGAAAAAGGTTTGGTGGGAGCACCAGGCTGCAGGATCAGAGTTGATGGGAAGATGAATGGAGCCAAAAACTGGGCAATGAAAGCTGTAAAAGACTCTGCTGTGAAACGAAACATATTTACACTACAGCCGACATTTTTCTTGTAAATAAATGTACCTAGTGTCTCTCTTATCTATTTTTTTTAATTTTTTTATTTCTTGTAACGTTTATTTATGCTGAAAGTCAGTTTGCGGTGAGTGCATGAAACTAAAATCAGATTTACTCATTTACGCGTTCAGTGTTTGCCGATAAAGCCGATCCTGAAAATATGCATTGGAGTTTGTGATTGTAATAAGAAAATGTTCAATGGGTGTTATTATTTTTGGCAGAGCTCTGCGTACTATCAAACAGCACCAGAAGTCAATGGATTTAGTATTTGTTACAGGAACTGAAAGCAGAGCAGAGGTTTCTGAATTGCAGCCAAATGTCCAGAGCGATCTTCAGTTCCTGGATGATTTCTGTCCGGAGTGTGGCTGAGCTGCCACTGCATGTGTGGCTTAATGAGAGGAGCTCTGCGAGTCGGCAGTGTGGAGAATCCTTCCAAAATTGGTCCTTAACTTTCGAAATGTGACATGAGTGAGAGGCAACTTAAGCTTCCTCACCAAAATCAGAGTCCAACTGTTCACTTAATGTGCAAAAGGATTGAGGTCCATACAGGCGTGTGCGCACGTTTAATCTCTGAAATTCGAGATAGTTTGGGTATTAAATATTTTTTTATGAATTCTATGTCGTGGATTCAGTGTAGACGATTGTTTCGAGGGGTGTGGAGGGAGGGGCAACAAAATAAAAGCTGAAACGGAGAGGTGCCGAATTACAGAGGATCCATGACCTCTGCAAGCAGGAGCTCTGTAGCCGCCCCACATGCTCATCCAGCTACCCCCTTCCTCTCCTCTCCCTCCTCTATCTAATCCTGCCAGAGGAGTTTAATTTACTGCCCAGAGTTCCCCCACACAATTCCTTTAAAAGTACATTTTATGAGACTGCAATTCCATTTCATAGGGGGGCCCTGTACAGTAAATCCTATTTGCAGAGCGTTATATGCGGACGCATTAACATGACAAAAGTGCTGGTCTGCAGTCGTGTGCTTTTGCTCTCGGCCCACATTATCACCTCCCAAAGCGTTTTTAACAGGATACAAGAGCACCAACTCGTGTCTGTCTGGGAAAGCCGAAGTGGCCGCCGCCGAAGCCCTGGAAGTGTTGATGGAACGGGAGATGAAAGTGGCTACACAAATAGGAGGCAGATATGGGAATGTGAATCAATGATATTACAGTTCTGTCCATGAAAATGTATGTGGAGACTAAATGTTGTTGAGCAGGATCAAAGCATCAAAGAGCAGCGGCGACCGGAGAGAGAGAGAGAGCGAGAGAGAGAGAGAGCACATTTATACAAACCCTTTAAGGTAGAAAATGAAGGGGAGGGGGAGAAAAAAAATGTTTCAAGAGATTTTCTCACAGCACCAATGTGTAAAGATCCTCTGTCAATTATGGCTAAAGTTTTCCAAACTTAAATCAGCGCTAACATTCTGTTTGTAGGAAGCGAGTGACTTACATTTTTTTTTTTTTTTTTTTTTTTTCTACCTCCAGTTCTTTTTGCCACTTGGTCAGTCTGCTCATGTTTCACCACAGACAAGCATCCAGTCGCTGTCAAAGTTATTGCTAACCTACTTTTGAGAATCTTTTGATGAAGTGTTATTACCATATGGCTACCAAACAGAATCCAGGTGTGGCGAGTTTATGAAGCTTCTTTGTCGCAGTGACTCAGGTGGCAACGCCGTCAACAGACGGCCATCCTGAAAGTTGCCATTCCAGCAAGAAAATGGGTGATTGTTTTCTGTGCAATAAAAATAAAAAATACAAATTAGGATGTTAATAAATGTTGTTGTGTTTCCGTTTGTGCAAAGAAACAACCCCGGCAGTTGTTCCTCCGCAGGTTCTGGGCGGGGATGCTGGGACTTCTCTGCCTCAGCCATATGGTCTTGATTCAGGAGCCTTCTTCTTGTCACTAATGAGCTGTGATTGATTGGACTGTGAGCTCTGCTGTGCACGGCACATGTATGCTGAACAAAAGCTTGACAAAAGTTGCTGCAGCTATGAAACTTCCCGATTGGCATGTTTTGAAATTCCCGGTGCCAGCCCCAGTCAATAAGCATCAGCCGTAAATTAGACACAAGGAGTCCAAATCTAATACTTTGCTGGATTTTACTTCATCGATGCTACATGGATGATTGAAAACTCAGTAGCTTTAAAGTGCAGAGAAAAATATACACATTTCTTTGGTGTTACATGGTTTGTGTAGTATTGTGAATGTGCAGCATTTCACTCACAACAAGGTTCTGGTTGCTAATTTCTTAGATCACAAAAAAAATATGTGCATCGCCTATACAATGAAGTTTCACAAGCTATGCACGGTTTGACAAAAGCTCTGGTACAGATTGTCTACAGTGGGATTATATTGGGTTATCCATAATTTTACCATGACTACCACCGAAAAGTATGTAGCTTTGAGGCTATGTTTTATGCTTTTAAGTCATTTAGAATGAAATATCCATTCCTAAATGAAAATAAGTTTACATTTTAATACCCATAAACTCTCATGAATACATGCTGTTTGAGTTAATAAACCCTGTCAAATCTCTGAATAATTATGGATGCTGTTCAGAAATTCTGCTTCGAACTGTGTGATCATCAGACAAACTTGACCAGCATTATAAGGAGCCTTCACAAGCATGCGCAACATTTATATATATATATATATATATATATATATATATAAAAGAAACAAACTTAATGGCATACCATTCCATTTAAAATATAATACAAATTATTCAACTAAAGAATTTATGAGTTTATGCAGTTGTGCTTCCTTAGTTAGGTATTTGTTGGTATGCATTAAGGTGTTTTCTGTATTTCCTAAGCCTGTGATTAATTAAGCTGTTGATTTCAGTCAGGTTTTTGTCCTTGCGGCTTACTGCCTCACCAGTTCGAGGCAAAAAAAAAAAAGAAAAGAAAAAAAAAGATAGCAAAGATAAACACGAGTCTCTAAGCTCGCAATCAAAAGTTCACAAAGTGCTGCCTGTGCAAGTTTACAATAGTAACCTTCCAACGTGTGACAGTATTTACATAAGGGATTCAGCCTAGGTTGGGATATTAATTATTGATGTGAAGTTTAATGAATGATTTATAACCACAGCCAATCAGAAACCGCTGTCTCCCACTTCCACCTGACGGATATTATAAATTTATAACTCAAGGACATTCTGTCATTGTTTAGGCCCTACCTACTTACTCCCGGGTTGGAGCGGAGCACAGCTTCGTTTCCCCTCTCCATTGTACTTTGCCTTCAAAGACAATTGCTATTGGCTGTTCAGCAGAAAATGTACTCGGGAGGAAACTTGTGGCCTTCCATTTAAGTGCGCTCTTGTGAGATGTACACATACAAGCTGATGTCACAGTCTTTTCTTCAGGCAGCAGCCCTGTGGCTGAGCTATTTCAGTCTGGCAAGGAATTACGATCTAAAGTTTGCACAGTGCTGACCTTTACTTGTTAGAAATGTGGGCAATTTCTTTTAATTTTTCATTGTCCTCCATTTGCATGCATAATTTAATGAAAATTTGCTCTATTTTACAGAAAAGGCTGTCAGGGGTATGTTATTTAGAAGTTAATCTGGTGTGGGGGGCTGGGAGGGGGGTTTGATATATTATGCCGAAGCCTCATAAAGGATGATGTGTCACTTTGGGGAACACAAAATTTCACCTAACAAAAAAAAAAAAAAAAAAAAAAAAAAAAAAAAAGGAGAATTTCCATTTGTGTTAATCTAATGGTTTGGAAGCTGCTTGAGAATGCATTTTAGCAAAGTATCATTAGTGCTGTATTTAGAAGCGCAGCAATATGCAAAGTGGTTTTGATGAATGTGTTCTATTAACAGAGACAGTAAAACGAGGTAACATGTTGACGCGGGCTGGCTGGAAATACATTTGCTCGCTTCAAAGTGACTCAGTCACCCATGGGAGGGGAGCAAAAAATGATTGGGCCAAAATTTATCGTCAGCTGAATTAACCCCACTCCGATTGGTTCGGTTCGAAATGGAGGTCGGAAAGGTCACTGTAATACATGACGGAATTGATAATTAGGGAGCCATCCAATGTGGGGAGTGAATTAATTTCCAACGAATGAGATTCTGCAATATAGAGATCCATAGGTTGTTAACCTCTTCAGTGTGAGGCCCATTTAAATGTGTTCCTGTCTGAATTGACTTACCATACCCCCATCGAAAAAATAAATAAATTAATAAATCTGCATATTTTCACTACGTGAAGGGTTATATGTGTAATCCTAGCCTTAAAAGAAAAGCTGGAAGCATGGAAGATCGTTACAAAAGTCATGAGAACAGGTTCCAAGCACATTCACCCGAAACACTAAATTTTGATCTCCATTACTGACAACTTTGAAATTCTGGGATATTATTCCACTTTGGAATCAAAGAAATTAGGAGTTAGCGTAACGTCTGATGAGTACTTATGAAAATTCAAATGCTAAAAGCTGAACCAGAGCAGTTTTGCATGTGTTTTAAGAGGCTTATTCTGGCTGAACCACCAGACTAGCCACTTAGGTGCATTTTTAACACCATTCATGTCCTGTAGTCATTTCCACATAGCAGGCTAGAAAACAAATTTCATTTCACAGTAATCATTGTGGGGGTTTTGTGGTACTTTTACATAAAACTTGTTTCAAAAACTTCAGATTGTTTTTACTCTGAAATCTTATGGCTGGCTGGTTGTAGGAAACGCACATCGCTCCCAAAAAGCTGTCTTGGCCTTATTCAAGTCAGCCAATGTGTGCCTGTGACCAAATACCGCCAGACCCCATGACCACCACTTGCAGTTCAAGCATCTTGTACAAGGTCACCAGACAAGGCTCCTGAAGTCACCCACTGATTATAGGACAAACTCCACCGTAGCCCAACTAAGTTAAAATGACTTCCTGTCTGAATTCATCTGAGTCGCACTGCAAAAACAGCAAGGAGGAGACCAACCTTTAAACCGAGAAAGTCTAAATTCATGACTTACTCAGTTTAAAGTTTGGCGTATTGAACAGGTTCCACGTCTTTCATATAGCCGTGGCTCTTAGACACCAAAGTCTTGTGAACATCTGCGGTAACTTCAGCTTCACTACAAACTCCGATTAGCTGTAAACTGAAAATATTGAAAATATTCTTACCTGATCAGTCGGAGTATATGGCCAGTCAGCAGTCCTCCTGTGGCCATATTTCTGATGGTAACAGGAGGACGCCTTGTTGGTGTTGCAGAAAGTCCATGTGTGTGATTTCAATGTTTCAATAGCACATCTGCAGTTCAGAACAGGAGTCCGGAAATGAACCCAATAAAACAACTTGTTCTATGTTCACTAGATATTTATTGAGTTAAATTCTTAACACAATAAATATCCAAAATGTATCTGTACTATCATTAGTTTTGGGATTGTGACTTCTGATTGAATATTTAATCCTTAAATATTGTTGAGAATACAAAAAAAAAATAATAAAAATTGCTTCCCCTCGGTCTGCCTCTCTGGGTGAGACTGACATGGCTTTGTTTATGCAGGTGTAGCAGGTGATTTCTCAGTACATCCACCAGGAAGTCACCACATAAAAAGCCCATTCCCTCTAACTACATCACGCTGGTCTGTGACCTGCGAAGGAACACATGACCTACATTAAGACGCTTTAATTTCTTCCTGCAGCAAAACACAAAGTTGCCTTTGATGTCACTCGTTCCTGCAGCAGTTTCCTGGAAACGAAAGAAACACGGAGACGTCTCTCAAGTGCACTAGAGATCTGCTGGATAATACACACTCATGAAGGTGTCTTGATATAATTTATGTGTTTTTTTTTTTGTTTAAGATTTTCTTTAAGAGAGTATTCAAAGTGGGTGATTTATGAAACGTATTTAGTTTGTAGAACTGAAGAAGAAGAAAAAAAATTAGAGTTTTGATGAACAAGTATTTAAAACAAGATCATTGCTTATCCTCGCCTTCCCTCACTTGGTCAGGGACTTCTTGCTTGAATGCCTTCTGTTTACAGTTTTATTAAAAGAGACAGTTTATTGTAGAGCAGTGAGTCAATTTCATATGCTAAAAAGATGCCTCCTTCAGACTGGTCATTTGTTTCACAGATGCGTACCCACCGAAGTACGTGCATTATCCCCCCCAGTGCCTGACTCCCAGACAGAAAGCAGCATGGTGTTGAACGCCATATTGTTTCCATTTCCCTTTCATTCTTCGGGGTCTTTTCTGAAGAGAAGTTCAAAAATAAAAACATTTTCTTCGGTGCGACATTGCTCTGGCTTTCTCTCCCTCGGCTTTAGTCAAGCACTTCACGTTCACACTTCTGTGTCTGTCGATCTACCGTATTTTGAGTACATAAACATCAAACATATTTTGTGCATATTAATGAATATACAGACGGCCTTAAGAGCAAATGAGGAGGATAAACACAGGGATGACTAACCATGACATTACACATAAACCCCTCGCGTAAGACTTACCTCAAATTCATCAACCCAATAAAAGTGAAACCCGGATGATTTCCGCTTCATAGTGGAGTTCAAAGGCTTTGAATATTTGTGGGAAGCCTATACAAGCTGGTCCCTCTACAAGCTTAGCCCCAATCTAGGGATGATGCTCAAACCTATTCTGAAGGATCCAGTGTGAAGTGGGGACCATTTGAAGTGGCTTTGGCAGCCTCTAGGAGAGCTAGGTACCCACTTGCAAGAGATAGGCAGACCCATTGTTGGAAGAGTTGGCCAACAGTTCCTGCCCCGTTTGTTTGGACATGCTGCCGACATGATTTGGCACTGCGCTAAGCTTCTCATTTCAGCCGGCTAACAGCATTTGTTCTCCAGCAAAATGAAACGCTATTAATGTGGAAGTGACAAGAAGCTGGGCGACGTGTGCATATGAGGAAAGGTGTTATTCGTGTGTTTTTTTTCCTTAGGAAGAGAGCTTTAAGGGCATAAGTAAAACTCTGTAGAGCATCATTTACAATTAATTTAACATGCCAGCATTTAATGTTACTCCAAAGAAATTATTGCACAGTCTAAAGCTTTAGCGGATTGCTACTTGAGGTGGGAGGAGTACCCAGAAATTATCTTTGAGTGAGAGCAGCACTACTTTAACATGTTTTCACTCAAATAAAAGTTGAAAACTTGTCAAAGAAATGATTCAAGTAAGAAGCAAAAAAGTTCTGACACGTTCTATTTAATTGCATGCGATGCCACCTCTCTGCTTTTGTTGAAAATTTACAAAAACACCTTACCATTTAAAGTTGGCAACAAAAGTTTTAAACGGCAGCTTTATTGCACATGCTGCAACTGGGGGAAGAAGCTCTCAAGTGCCCAAGTGGACAATTCAGAAACGGCAAGGAAGTGGGTGCACTTTGCTTCACATTGCATCACCTTAGAATGATTGTTTAAAAGTTCAAATAAAAAAAAAAGAGTTTCTTTCTTAAATAAAGAAGAAAGTGTTGGCTGCTTTCAAATCTAAAAGCCTCCGTCAGAGAGCAAATGTTTGAAGGGACTGCACCATTTACTCAACCCGTTTCATAAATAATTGTATTACCTCAGATCCTGTTTCTGCACCCTTTTCTCCGTTGTGTTATCTGTGGCTGCAGACGGTTGGCACCACAGAGCATGTTCGAATACTACCGTTCCTGTCATTCTCCAAACTCCAAATAATGTAGCTGATTTCAACAGCTCTGGCAACAGCCAAAACCTTTCCAGGTTCTGGAGGACCTGCACAGAACTGATGTGCCACGAATTTGGTGTTGACTAGCTGATGATTGCCCCGGTTGCCAGCACAGACGGTCAGTTTGAAATGCTTTAGGTTGGGGTGCCAGGGCTCCAACTATACTTTGAATGGGCATGAGGTTTTGCTGCCAAAAGGTGCTGGTTGTACTGGAGAGGTTGCCTTCTGAAGCAAGTGTTGAAGATGATGCAGAGTCCAAGTTAACATGACTCGCATGACAAAGATATAAGCAGCTAATGAACACGCAGCAGAGTCTTTACACAATAAAATTTTACGGTATTTTATCTGTCATTTATGTGACAGACTGGCACAAACTTGTATTTAATTCTGAATTGGAATGAAAATGATTGAAGTATGAAAACATGTGGCACGCTTTGTTTGACTACTCGTTTACAATATCTGGAACTGTGCATTGAAGTATGTCCCTGCTATCAGACTGAGGAACTGACATCTTTGCAGCAAAATTAATCGTTTTTACATCAGCTCAACCTCGGTCAAAATTAGTTCTTATATCCGCTCAAGCTCAAATTGGACGGCGATTCTTTTGTCACTTATTCTCAATTACATTTCAATCTGGACTTCTATAAATGGCGTGAATAAACTAAATAGTGTTGACGGGATCATGACTTTCATTAAACAATTACATTCTTCCCGCCAACAGATTCTCACAGCAGAGAAGCTGGATCTCTGCAGATTCAGAGTTTTCTCTTACCCGCTTCCTTATCCAACGCTCTTATTGCCTAGCTTGTCAGCGTAGATGGATGCCCACGTCTTGGCAGGTTTGTAGTTGTGCCATACTCCTTCCATTTTCAGATTGAGTGGTTCTCTGTGAAATGTTCAAAGCCTGGGTATTGATTTACAGCCCAATTCTGCTCTAGATGTCTCCACAGCTTTATTACTGACCTGTCTGCTCTATTCCTCGGTCATCATGATGCCGTTTGTCCACTAAAAACTATTTATACTGAGAATAAATTGCACACATTACGTGGACTCACTGTTTGCTACTTGGGTCACTTTTGAAAGAATCTGCCCTGAATTTTAATTTAGCAGAATAAAAAGGGGACAAATGCAAGCGTGCCAAACTTTGCAGATATCGTTTGAAATCCGGTAAACAAATAACGAACACATTTATCAGTTCCTGATTAATTTACAATTATGCTCAGCTTAGTTTTGGTCTGTCACATAGATTCCCATTAAATGCAATGTTTGGAGTTGAAATGTGAAGATTTTGAAACTTTTCCTTTTTTTACGTGTTCATTGTTAAAAATATGTTTCAAACATGTACCTTTTACTTCATGGAATTAAAATAAAACAACTTGTATTAAAAAAATAAAATAAAATAAAAAATAATCATAGATAGAAAAGCTGCTACTCCTGTTTCATTTAACTTTGTTCTCAGAAATATATGTACAGCGAACATGAAACTAAAAGGAGCATGGGGTAACTGTAGTGAAGAGGAAGTCATTCTTGTTCATTCTCGACTAAGGCTGTTTTCGGGGTGTTGGTGGCAAAATATTGATTTATTAAAATTTTTTAATCCAGAATAAGGGAGGTAGTTTTGTAGAAAGAGCAGGCGTGGGTCAAGAGAGGGAAAGACAGAGAATGAGTGAAGAAAAATAACCTAAAGGAGATAGAATCTTAGTGTCTGTGGAGAAACCCAGAGCCTTTGGGGATGTAGTGTGTACAAGGCAGCAATTATACTTGATAAAGTGCCTCCCTCCACAGCCCCTTTCAGCACTCATTTCCCACTAGTGCTCTCCACGCCACAGCAACATACATCTTTCATTGCAGAAGATCTCATTAACAACCAATAGATGGGACGTCACTTATCTTTATCAAACATACGGTTAAGTGCCCCCTAATGATTCCCCTCTCCCACTTACATTCCTCGCCTTCTCTCTCTTTAGAGGCATTGTCTTAAAGGCGAAACCGTTTCGTACGGCGGCATAAAGGCAGATGGCTGGTTACTCCACTGTAATGGAAGAACTTTTTTTTTTTTTCATTACCGCGTAATGGCAGAGATTTTAATTCGTCCAGCAAAAATAGAAGGAGCAGGGGGCCATATGCGTTGGGGGGTGGCTGAGTGACACTGTGATGGGCATAATTAGCAAAAATAAGGACAAAGCAAGAGCCTGGCAAATATTAAATTAAACTCTGATTTTAATCAATTGAAGCATATCCATTTTATGTGTTGTTAAGTAACAGTTATATGGGTTAAGTGGCACTTATTTTGGCTGCTTTTGTGAGATTAGTAATTCCTACGCCAGAGTTTGATTTAAATACTAATGATGCTCTTTCCCCTTTACGCCGCATCAAAAAAGTCAGACTGCAATACCAAGGACTGGCAAGCCCAGGTCATCTGTCGTCATCTTTAAAGTTACAGACTTTAACATCTGTAAAGTGGATCCATGTGGTGGTAGCCACCTGCGGCCTTTTCAACTAGCTAGAGCCTACCAGGCACCAAAGCGCCATATGATTTCACGATCGTGATGGGGTGCCGATACTACATCAATACGGTTGTTCTACAGAGGTAGTGTGAGCGGGGGGGGGAAGAATCCCCTCCTGTTAATTTAAGGCCATGATTCCCACCCAGAAAAAAGGTGACATGCTTGTTTTGGTGTCTTTTTCATGAGCGATGGGAGGGTAAAGAGTGAGATGGATGAGGGCCTAGTCTTGTGCAATGTAGGCAATGCTCTAGTCTAGTCTCTTGTGTTGAAGAAAGACACAAAAAGCAATATACCAGTGAGCATTCAAACCCTTACTCATGGGCAGGATGCCTCTTGGGAGCCTCCTTTTGGAGATCCCGCTTGAAAGAGACTCTGAGGCGGATTAATAATTAGATGGAAGGCCTAAATCTTCATGATGGTGTCAGAAAAAATGATGATCCCTTAAAATCAGTCGAAGCCTTTGGTCCAGTCAAAGATTCATTTTTGAAAGAGATATTAGTGTAAATCAATGCAGTGAAACATCTATGTATGCAAACACTTATAAGACAAATTAGAGGCCAAATATCCTAATCATCATGTTTTGGACTGTGGGGAGGGTTGCCCTGGCAACTCAGTGCAAGAGAGACCCCAGGCCATGATTGGATCCCAGGACCTTCATGCTGCAAGGCAACAACTGTGCCACCATGCAGCTCTGATTCTCAGTCTCGAGGTTTTAAGGCTCTTTTATAAAGAAATCTTTTTCCCAGTTGCCTTTAGAACTGTGTAAGTCGGAATGCTGCTTTTAATGTTTCCGTTCCACTTTATGACTTGTTTTTATTTTCGTTTTATCTCTTGGTTTTATGTCTTGCAATCATCTCATTCTTATAAAGCACTTTGGTTAAACTTTACTGTAACTTGGAATTGGATAAACAAAACGCAGTAAATGGTTGCATGAATGCAAATAGGAAAAAAAAGGCCTTTAAACAAACACATAGGAAAGTACGGTGGAATTACCTCATTCCAGTCCAATTTAAACTATTTTCACGTTGTTTCAGTTTCTATGCTTCTGTCCAATTTCAACGCCTGCTTATCTTTGCAGCGAAGGAACAACTAAACAAATGTCTCTGCAGTTTCTAAATGCAATTGCACTACATTTCAGTTGTGAGTATATAAGGAATTAAAAAGAAAAGCAGCACAAAACTTTAAACTTATCTTTAAATAGTCACACATTGTTTATAAGAGGGAAAATGGAAGCAATTACTGCACATTTGTTCATCTTTTTATATCACATTAGACTAATGATTATGTTGTAAGATGAAGGCTAAGGTCTCTACGTTTTTGCACTTGCAAGTTGTGCAAGTTCTAAGTGAAAATCTTAATCAAATTGATGGACGAGTTATGGAAAAAATGCTCAGCATAGAAAGCATCGTATTACTGAAAAATATGAATACTTTTTCTTTTTTTTTTTTAGTAAGCATCAAGACCCCACAAAGGTTTAGTGAGATACAACAAGGTTAGTTTGTGGCATCTGTAGCTTTAATTACATGAAATGAGAAAGTAGGTTTTGTTGTCTCATCTGACTCATGGAAAAAAGTGGATAGTAAAAATAAAAAAAAAAAAAACAACAAAAAAGCAAGCTTATTCAGGGAGAAAGAGAAACAAACCCCTCCAAAAAAAGAGAGAATATTTTAGATTTACGTCAAGCAAGTATCATAAAAAAAAGAGCCTCCAAATGCAGAGTTTTTCAAAGGTACTGGGTGGATGTTTACTTATTTGTATTCAGGTATTCTAAAATACTGCAGCTGCATGAAGGAGGCTTTTCATCCCCGTACAAAGAACATTTCCACTTCCTGAGCAAACTTATACAGCCTTCATCTCCGTCTGTTCCTACACAGACCCCTTTCTCCATCTGCCCGTCTTCTCTTCCCCTCACTTTCCATAACGTCCACCTCTCCTCTCCTTTCTTGTCACCAACATGCTCCTACTACAAAGGTGCCCAGATGCCTCAAATCTTTAGCGTTGATCTCCTCCAGCAAAAGGGGTGACCCATGTGGGATCTGCCTCGCTAATCACTGCCTGAAAGCACTCTGGACTCACGGGGCGAGGGAGATAAAGACAGCCACGAGCTTTAGTCAGCTTTAGAAGGCTTCAGCGGCTGTCTCTGTCGGGAATGACAAGGAAGACGGCTGGTGAGGTGAAAAATCGCCGCTGGCCGGCCTACTGCAAGCTACCTTTCCGTCTTTCCATGTTGTTGTCAGGAAAAAGATTTTTTTTTTTTTAAATCGCCAGCATCTCTGGAACAAGCGCCTGGGAATGTCACCTCTGAACAGCAGGTAAACATGCCCCTCAGTTTGCATGCATAATAATTTGTTGTTTCATTGTTTTTAATGTTTATTAGCCCCCTTATCCCCACCACAACCACCAGAACTCTCAAGAGTGATAAACGGCGCATAACACGGCCTAGAGAGTGAGCTTCACATGACTGCACAGAATCCACAATTAGCCATTTCATTAGCATTCGTTAACATTTTATTTTATCGTGTACGTGGGAGCAGCAGCGCAGAAGTTGAGTGCAGATGTTGCATTCTGCAACTGACCCGTGAACGCACCTAAATGCATTCGGTCGGCAGTCTAATGGCAGCCGATTTGAATGCACACGACCACTGAATGTAAGCAACCAGGGGATAAGATGTTGAATAAGTTTTAGGAAGAATTAAAGAGAGGTTTGAGAAGTTAGATCAGTAGGGGGAAAAAAAAGATTTTAATGGGCTTTTGCGTTGCTGTTGGTGTAAAACAATAGTCACCAAAACATACATGAACTGGCAGAATGTTAGCAAAGAGTCTTATTTATCAGTATAAATGCGCCTGATATTTTCAGCCAACTTTCTAAATACGTTTAACATTTACAATGCAATGCTGCTTGTTTAAATATTAAATAAAATGTGCAGTTTTCAGTGGGTATGATTAATACCAATTTTTCATCAAAGTGCTCCGAAGTTTCTAGACTAATATAACAATTTGTGCCTTTCAGCAAACTCTCATCAAGAGGCAAGATTATAATACAGCTCCTAAATCAGCATCCAAAAATAGCAGATATTTCCAGGCAGCGGTCTGATGTAAACAAAGCATACTACCGTTTGATAAGTACCACTTGCAGAACCCAAAACAAATGTTGATATTGACTGAATTCCATTAAACTAGAGAAAAATATATATAAGGTGAATAAGGATGTAATGACAATGACATGGATCAGCCAAAATGTCTTATTTGAGCTCACAGATCCTCACTTCAGTCAAACTACTCAAAGGAAAGTCACAGTGGGAAATGTGCGTCTTATTTTTTCAACTTAGGAATGTTAATTCATGTTTTTATTTCCTTATGACAAAACACACAACACAAAAACTCAATGTCAAGCCACTATGTTAAAAGAGCAGTAGACATCATGGTGGTACTTAAAGTGTTTGCCCACTTTGGTACGAGTCCAAAAGCATTTGAGCAGTAAAAAAAAAAATATTTAAATAGAAATGCATAAATACCAATAATCAATTATTGTAAGTACAATTTTTTACAAGTAGAGTGGACATTCACACACTATTTCCAACATTTTCTATCTGCATAGCGTCCCTTAAAAAACTAATTATATGATGCAAACTAGCACTTTGTTGCTGCTCAACAGCCCAACTAAGAAAACAAACAACAACAAAAAAAAACATTTAAATGAGATCATCTTGGAAAGAATGCTTCCATACAAACATGCATATTATCTATAAAGTGTGGGTTTGGTGGCGGTTTTAAGGCATCTGGTTGCCGCAGAAGAAAAGACACCGAAAGCCATGCCCGAGGATCTATTAATTTTGTTGGAAGCTCGGTCATTACGAAGGTAAATGCTGACATTTCAGGCGCCGTGTTATTTTGACTGACTGCCTATTAGAGGGTGTAATGCGGCGCGCAAATGTATACTTCAAGCCTCGGTGCCTTGCCAATGGACAGGGGGAGCGGAGGACTCAATCTAGTGGCTTTTATTTAGCAAGGTCAGTCAGGACATTAGTAGGCTTGGACACAGCTGGTGCACGCACACACCCGTATAGGGACACCATCAGCGACACAGTTGTCAGCAAGAACTCTGAAGAGCCAGCGCTATTAGGGGCTTGCCTCGATTTACAGTGTATTGGTCCTGTTTATTGAAGATAGTGGTTGTAAATCTCTCTGTTATTGCTTCTCGTCAGCCTCTGAAGCTAAAGTAGTCACATGTTCTGATCGGTGGAGTTTTACCGCCTACCGACAGCTCGGCAGACAGTTAAAGCTGGACACTCTGGTCGCCAACTGTGTGACTCACCGCTGAAAAAAATATAAGAATTTTAAATTGTTGCCCCAAACGGCTGCAATGACTCACAGGCATACTTCAACTGGCTTCTCTGACCCTCAAACAAAACAAATCAGTGTGCATGAAATGATATAATCGCTTGGAGTGACGGTTTATTGATAGATCATTGTTCCAGCTGTTGCAATGCTCCAGTGTGTATAATTTTGAAAGTGGCAGTTCGGTGTATGTCAAAGGGGCAAACTTTGGTGAACCTGCCATTATCGTCATTGACAACTCGATGAGTGTAGGTGAATTAGAGCTTTGGGGGCTGAACTTTCTCTCTTCAAGTTGCACAAATTTTGTGAGCAAATAGCTGTAGTACCTTGTAAGTTTTTTTTTGAAAAATTTTCATCTGACAAAATATGAGACTTTGCCTGGGTCACTGTAAGACAAATAACATTCTTTGGTCAAAACCATCCATCTGGAGTCCCGGCTCTATTTTAAGGCATTCGTCCTGCTGAGGAGGGATCTCTGTCCGAGTCTTTGGCAGTGCCAGCAGCTCACAGATTTTCTTTCAGGTTTGCCTTGTGTTTAGCTCCAGCCATCTTCCCCATCAATTTTAATCACCTTCTCTGTCCCTCCCAGAGATGCCGGATCAAGTTTTAGACTCAAACTGAATTTAGATTGCAAAACCAGAGACTTAGCTAGGATTTACATCATATTCTCTTGTTTTGAAGCTGGTTGTGTCGTTACACTGCTGGCTTATCACATTAGAAGCGCTTCCTGTTGTGTTCATGCAGAAATTCAAGATTTTTATTTTCTAATTTACTTGCTGCACCTTACATAATTCATACCATACCTTGAAACATCTTTACAGTTTGAAGTTAACAATGTTGTTAAAACTGACCATAACATTATTTCCAAATTTATATATATTGACAATCCATACCATATAGTGCAGTATAAGGAGTGATATGAATATGAACATAAACTATTAAGTCATTAAAACACAAAATTAATAGAAGTGTATGTTATTCATCATACCTGGAAGCTGCTTATAATAGGTTTGTAAAAATCTGATAAATGTTAAAAGAATTTGAACTTGTTCCAAAACGTTTGATTGTGTTGACTGATGTAGGTTCAAGACAAACAGTGCAGGATTTGAAATCATAGCCTAAGGCAACGCTAATTAGATGGCTTGTATTTAATAATATTCATGTTAGATTGAGTCAAGTTAAACTTAGAGCAAAAGTTTGAAATCTTGGACATGAAGAGCAGGACTTTAAATAATAATAATAATAATAATAATAATAAAAAATGTGTTGCCTTATGAAGAAATTATTTCCAAAGCACGATGTTGCCACTACAGGGATGAGAAGTTTACATTAGGATTCTGCAATGTGTTGGACTATAATATAAACATTGATGTCTGTGAATGCAGCACGACGGAACGTGGAAACCTTTACGAGGTAAGCGTATTTGCAGAGTCCCGCTTGGTTTTCATCTGGGAACAAGGAGGTCAGTGTTGGTTGTAACTAAGTCTGATCGTTTCAGGGTCCACAATAGTTCTGCCCTACTAGTTTAAAACGATACATTGCTCTATTTAGGCAATGGTGGGTCATGGAAGACTTGGTACATCCCACACCAAAGTCTCCACTCAAGAAAACTGGGGACTTTTTTTTTTTTTTTTAATGGGTCTAATTGGAACCTGGCATCACATGTGGGCTGCTGGTAGGGATTAGACCGGTGGCTCAGTTGGCTGACTTTTGATGGACCCAGTGCAGACGCTTCCCTTGTTACCCCTGGAGGAGAGGGACAGCATGTGTTCACACGTGTTAGCCTGTGTGTATGTGTGCACGGGTGCAAAGGGGGGGGGTGGACACGGAGGGGGCTGCGGACCTGCTCCAAAGCGATTTGTTTCAGCCAAAAGGTTCCCTTGTCCTTCACAGATGGCTGGGCATGCATCCCTATTAGTGATGGAGGGAGAAGAGCAAAAAAAAACAACAGAGAAAACAAGAGACACCTGTGTGTGTGTGGGGGGGGGGGTTGGGGTGCTCACACACAAACTCTGAGCATGAGAAATATTTGCAGTTGAATCGTTTCCTATAGAATGTAATTTACACTCCATCACGGACAAGAAGAAAATATATCACAAAATAGAATATATCGAAAGCCAGACTTGGAGTGGAAACTTACTGAGGCAAGCAAAATCCTGAGACTCCTTTGAAGGAATTAGCATTTTCAACCCTCAGGGAACCATGATAGAGTAAGAGAGATAGAAGCTGGACAAGGAAGCGAAGGAAGCACGGAGGAATGTGTAGGGGGAATGAGATTTACATTAAATGCAGGAGCACTTTCCTGTATTTAATGTGATTGCTCATTAAAATAAATTTTTCCTCAGTCCTAGGGGAGATTAAATGCGTATTGACAGGTCCAAAAGTGTTTAGTTTGTGTTCTTTCCAGCACCGCTGAATTTGTAATGAGCTTCCTACATTACCTTAAAAAGTATCCGCCGCCCTTGCCATGTTAAATCCCCAAACTTTCAGTTTCCTCAAGTTTAATGTATTATTAGGACGCAGTCCAGCATGAAGGCGATGAAGGAATGAAAGCAGAAATGACACAGGGTCGTGAAAACGTTCAAATCTAAGCATGGAACAATGTCATGTCCAGCTGCATTCCAACAAAATTGAAAAACAGATATACTGCTAAAAAAAAAAAAAAATTCAATCAGTTTCCCTCTGCCTTGCATCATCGTTTCCATTTTTCCTTCCTCCATCATACGTCTGTCTCCAAGGTTTATCCTTCCTTTTATTTATCCTCGACTCTGTTTCAGTTTCTGCCTTGCATGCTTCCTGGCGCGCTTCCTTCTCTTTACCGTCGTGTCCTCTCTCCCTTGCGATCTTCCGCCAGTCGATTTCTTCCATTGACTCGGTCTCATTTCTTCTGATGATTTTTAAGCCAGTCTACTGTGAAAGTACTGGCTACACTACATGGTGAGCATTAGCATTCTGTGTTTTTAATGGGTGTTAAAGGACTGAGAGCTCTGGAGACTTTAATTTGGAAAAGTTTGGAATGTGTGAATATTTACCTAAAAATGGAATGGCTAAGTCAAAGCGTGACTATAAATTACATTAATCTGTGCATTACAATATGTTGCACAGCACCTCACTTTTTCCACTTTTTGTTTCGCTAAAGCAATATTCCAAATTTTATTGAATTGATCTCTTTCTTCAAAATACAACACACAAATACCCCATTATGTCAATGTGCTAAAAAATAAAAAATAAAGTGTTTTTGCAAATGTATTAGGAAAAAAGATGCATAAGTATTCACAGGCCTGGTTAATACTTTGTTGATAAAACTCAAAATGAAGCTCAAAATTAAGCCAGATCATCTTTGAGATGTTTCTACAGCTTAAATGGAGTCCACCTGGACTTGATTTGGAAAGGCACACGCCTGTCCATGTAACGTCCCACAGCTGACAGTGCAGGTCAGTGTGAAAATACCAAGCCTACATAAAAATCAAAGGAATCATCTGTAAACCTCTAAGACACGAAAGTCTAGAGGCACAAATGATACAAAATGGGAGGGGCACAAAAACAGAAAAAAATCTTGGTCACTTTGAAGGTTCCAGTGAACTCAGTGGTTTCCATCATTTATAAATGGAAGAAGTTTATCTCAAATTAGTGGCTTCAGAACCTTTTTGAATGTCCTGGATTTTCTGCTTGGTTGGTCTGTCTTTTTTTTTTAAAGCTTGTGGTTCTGAGATGAAATCTGAAAAAGTTCAAAGTGTTTAAGTCTCGCTCAGCCCTTTGTCATCCACTTGCATATGTTGATCTCCCTGCAGAACAGATGCTGTGTGCTCCAGTTCTGTCATTGTTCTTGTCATTGCAGGCATGGGAAGCATCAAACTGAGGAACAGGAAAAAGCAAAGGAATGCATTTAATGACTTAAATGTCCAATTAAAGACCAAGCAGAAAGAAAAACAAGGATATTATACCGCTTTGATCTTCTTAATCAGCATATTTACTGTTGCAACTCGACAGACTGGACATTCTGGACAATAGACACTGCTCATAATTCAACATTTTTTTCCTACCCTTCTGTTTGACTTTCTTTTTCAATTATATTCAAATTATATTTCTGTCCTCCCCTCAATACTTTTATCTCCTTGACCTCAATACTTTTATCTCCTTGGGCAGTGTCTAGTAAACTTTATCAACACAGAGGAGGAGTAGATGTGAGTAAAATACCTACAAGACGGCTCTATGCTGGTGGCGTCTCATTTTGACAAGATCACATTTATCCCCCACGGCTCATTTTTCTGTTATGTTTCTGAATGCAAATTTGCTCTAACCAAAGCAAGTGCCATATCTGAACCAAATGAAAGAAAATTAACAGCAAAGAATGACAGGTCTGTGTTGGGCTGAACAATACAAGCCCTTCAAATAGAGTAAAATGTTCAACATTGAAGTTGTCCTTGAGTTTGAGACTGCTTTGTGTCCAACTTAGCTGATCGCATTATATATGCAGTAGCCTATAGAGCAGACCTGAGCATACTGAATAAAAAAAAAAAGTTACGTTTTACAAACTATAAAAACAAGCATAAGAGACAATGAAATTATTAAGACAAAAAAAAAAAGAGTTTGCAGTTGCTTTTTAATGATGTCCACAGAGTTGGCAAAACAAAGCTGCTGGGGCAAACTTATACAGTTTTGGAGCCCACTGACTGAAAGGCACTGTCCCCCTTAGTTTCTAGGCGCTTGCATGGCACAACCAGAAGATTCTGAGTTTGGAAACGAAAGGCCACGAGCAGCAGAATGTTTGGTTAAAAGCTGACACAAATCACCAGGGGACTGGCCGTTGAAGGCCCTGTAGGTGAGAGTGAGAACTTCTAACAAAATTATAAAATCCCTGGAGCCATGTGAGCATAGAGCTGGGGTGATACGAGTGTATTTACTGGATTTGGTGAGAATTCTGGTTGCTGTGTTCTAAATAGCTTGTACATGTGAGAATGATTACCTGTCCAGAGTGGCAAAAAGAGCATTACATTAGTCCAAGCACTAGAGTCTAGAGTTTGTGCTGATTACTTATTCATTTAAAAATCAGAAATCATCATTACCGCTATGCAAACAAACTATGATATCCACCCAAAAATATTCCACTTCTCAATAACATACCACGCAGCTTCAAATAAAAAGGTAACAGGCCAATTTTATGTCCTGACAATTTTGTATTAAACATCATCTTTACTGGTCTTTTAAGATGATATGGACAGTCAAGTTTTCTGAGAAATAGATTTTGTTTCTCAGTGGCAGTAGGTCATAGAAATCACAACTAGCAGAGATAAAGGCTTGAAATACTGTGTGTATTGAATCTGTAAGAAGATGGTGGAAAATCAGAAGAAAAACGTCACATTTTTCATTTTATTAAAATGCATCAGTGTCAATGGAGACCTGGCTATAGATTGACAGTATTTGCCTGGAAGCAACAATTGGTTGGTTAGGTGGGTGCAACAATTGTTAAACAGTTGGTAAACATACTAGGGGATATTCTGTGTCATTACATGTCTACCCCACAGGTGTTTTTTTTTTATTTTTTTTTATGCAATGTCTTGAACTGCTCCACATCTTATGCTACACCTAAAGTTAGAAAGCAATGTGTGGCTCAGAATTAGACATGAAGTCATGGTTGACCTCGTGTTTGACGAACTAATGCAGGTGAAAGGAACGACCAGGAGCCGCGGACAATGACGGTCCTTAAGTAGGTGATAATTGAGAGCTCCCTGGTGGGGCTTTTAAAGACAATCAGCACCGAACCATAAAGAGAGCAGAGATGTACAATAGCAAATCATAGTTGACACCTCTTAACTGCACAGGTCAGAGCAGCTAATGGCCTTCGCAGAGAGCAAAACAACCACAAACAACCCGTACGGGCTAAGTTCACTTTCTATCTTTGGACCACTTGAGCATAGTGTGCTTTTTCGAATTGAGTGGGCCATTCCACTATTTACCAGTCCAGTCAAACTAATTTAATTGTGTTCTCCAACCAAAGTGCTCTGGCAGAAAAAGAAAAGGCAAAATGCAGCTTTGTGCGAGAACGAACGTTCAAAAAAAAAAAAAAAAAGGTGAATTGCTGAAAGTGGGAGAGAGTACAGAGACCAAAACACGGTAACCCCTAAAAGCCAATTGCACAACCATTAGGCGGTGACATAGAAGAAAAGAAGGCATGCCGTACAAAAAAAAAAAAGTTGCATTGGACGAGATGAAAGGTACACCCTTTGTTCACCCAATGAATGTGCTTATCATGAAAGAAAGAAAAAAAAAAAAAGCAAAGTGGCAGCCTCCAATCAGGGCTGGTACTCCGTCTGAGAAGCAAAGGAGTAAACAAGTGTGTCATTTGAGACGCGCGCTGCCGAAATTCCATTTCAGACTCAATTTTCCTTGAAAACAATGAGAATAATTAGCTTCATAACTCAAATGCTGAACGGAAAAATAATGGCGACGATGAATCATAATGTCACACGGTATCATTACAGAAATGCTGAACGCTTATTAGGAGACCAGCATCACAATCGCACATCCAGCACAGCCATCTGTCTGGTTTAAGGATGCTAAAATGGCGATAGAATATTTATTTATTAATTTATTTATATGTATATTTATACCCCTAAGCTTGTGCAAATGTACAAAAACGCATCATTAAGACGACTGGGACAATAAAACCTAAGAACAGCAATAAACAGCAATTTAGAAAATGTCAACAATTTGTGGCTTACTTAGAAAACCTTGTGGCTTAAAAACGTCTAATAAAATGGCAGTCAGGACACGTAATGCTAAATTTAAGTATAATGTTTGAAAATCAGTTTAATAAAAAAACAAAAAATCCTTTCAAAGGAAGCATACTTTCTTTTCATAAAGTTAACTCTTTGTACACCAAAACAAGCTTGAGGAGAGCTCTCTGTTTGCCCTAGGATTTCAAATCTATTTAGTATTAAAGCTAAACACGCAAACAAAACATATAAAACTAAGAGAACTTGTGATTAAAATGAGTAATGTCATTTACGCTTCAGAAGCCAAGATCTATGTACTATTCATTAACTAAAAAAAAAAAAAGAAACAACACTAGTTCCAAGCTTAAGTCATCTATTAAAGGAAGACTAATTACCAGGAACAGACAGTGATCTCCTTCAGGTCGACATGAGAAAGATTTCTCTTGTGTGTGGACTCCACATATTTCAATAAAAGAGCTCAGCTTCAGTCTGAAGTCGATCAACCAATCTGACAGACTTGAGGACAGCCTTCAGCACATAAGGTCAACCAAAAGCAACACGAAACAGAATCTCTGCAGTGTCTATTCAGCCTTCATGCCATCTACGCTCTTTCTCAGCCTGAATGAATAATATCTTTCACCATGAAGAAAAGTGGTAGATTTTTTTTTCATCTGTGCTTGATTTGTGCCAATTTCAACACCTGACTAATGTAAAATACCTAACTTTAAGTCTTCTTTACTCAGGGAACAGCGCCACATCAGAGGTGTGGTATATTCTGCACTGCTTATGCGACGCGTTCACTCACTGGAGGCTCTAGTGTGAACGATCCCCAGGGCAAGTCCTTTCTTCTCTATACACACACAGAGGTTTAATTAGAATTTAGAAAAAGAGATGATTACATGCAATTCAGAATCCTTAAAATACACTAATGAATCCATTGCAAACTTCACTGAACAGCCAGTCAAGGTCCACTGCACAATTTTATTCCTCTGCTTACAAAATGCAAAACATGCAAAAAAAAGCAAAGGGAAAACTTATTCACGATGCAACTGAGAGATTAAGTTTTGTTTTTGTTTTGAGTACTTGTGTTGTCCCTCCAGACCAGGCTAGTCCTTGACAACGGGTGGCCACACTGTGGTGCTGCACTGCGTCATCGTTGGTAATTGTTCAACATCTTTTCCAGCAGGACATTTTGGGAAATCAAGCAGATTTGCTCGAGACCATTTAAAGACTGCTCAGTCAGATCATGAGAAATATTTCCCCATTGTGCTCAGAAAGACCATCTGTATTTCCATGAAAATTTACCTCTCATGTTCTTTGCTTCTGATTAATACATCTCTTCCCCCCCTCCCCCACCACAGCATCTCAAGTCAGAACCACACGTCCATCTGATGAAAGTTCATTCAGAAAATGATTTTGTGATTTCGTCGCATGTAGCCGCTTACATCGATACGCCTACTGGTGCGTTTACGTTTCTGAAACAAACCAAAGCATGGATATATGATTAGCAGAGATGGCTAATTAATTTTCTTCATCAAATTAATTATGTTCATGTATATTAGTTTGATCTGCATAGTTTTCAATTATCTTTGGATGCGTGCTTCATTAATTCAATGTTACACAGAAATTTAATCAATCTATAATAGACTTAATGAAGTGTTTCCATTTCATTTGGGGTGAAATGATTTGACATGTTTATTTTTTTATTATTATTATTATTATTATTATTATTGGCAGAGTGAGGTCACTCATTATTTGAACCTGTAAAGATCATTTTTATTTGTGCGGAGGAAATTTGCAGGTTTCCCATTTTTAATTTCCAGGTTAAATTGTCAATAAATAAAATGTTCCCTAAAGCTTTAATTTATAATTTCCTTTGTGTTATGTAACCCCTATTTCAGTCAAGCCCCAATTAGGAACAACATAAAATAATTGCCATGTTCCGTTGCCAATTTGGCAACTAATTGGGGTAAAGCACAACCAACCCAATTAGTTGTATCCATTAAGTTTTAAAAACACATATCACCACTCCTACATGCACACACATCTGTATAAACTGTAACAGGAACTTTTTGTTCCCCCTGGTAAAGAAAAATTCAACATTTTAGAAACATTTTGAATTCTAGACGTACAACATTCACCTGTTTTTTTTCTACCAGGAGTTTTAGACATAAAATCGATCAACTTTGTCATTCAAAGCTCTTGTTTCCTGTAGTTCTGAGCTCTGGCAGGGCATCACATCATTTTGAGTCATTTTCTTGATTTGCATGTATTCCCATTACTCACTGTTTGATCATTGGCTTTCCAGGAGAAACCTGGATATTTTCATTTAAAACTGAACTGGAAGGTTTCAGAATTGTATCCATTTTGACAAAAAAATAAATAAAAAATAATAATAACAAAAATTGCATTTGAGGGAACAAACTCAAGAGCATGATGCTGCCCCCCACCACGTTTCACTGAGGATGTGGAGTTCTTGAATATGTTCAGCGTCGCATTGAGCTGAATATGTTTTATGGAATTGTTGCCTCAAGTTCTTCTATAAAGCGTCAGTTTCAAACCTGTACATTTATCTAGACAGATGGAAAATACAGCAGATTTTTTACTTCAGCTCCAATGTTCAAAGCTGAATTTCACTTGAAAATCACATTTTAAATCATACTTGCATTGGGGAGAATGTCAATAAGTAGGCAAAAAAAAAAAAAAACACGTCAATTCTGTGTGATTCAAACTAAATTTCTTCCAAAAAAAAATAAAAAAATAAAAAATA
This sequence comes from Poecilia formosa, assembly GCF_000485575.1. Lineage (NCBI taxonomy): Eukaryota > Metazoa > Chordata > Actinopteri > Cyprinodontiformes > Poeciliidae > Poecilia > Poecilia formosa. The sequence continues at coordinate 1,474,566 of NW_006799980.1, read as the reverse complement.
CAAACAAGAGCAATGGTTTGAAGATGTTTTCTATGCCTTCTGGGAGCTTCTCAGCCTGCATTTGATCTCATAGGTGTGTTGCACAGAAAAGGCTGGGGGGTTTGTGCTGATCAATGTCTCCTTTTCTTCCCTCCCAACATTACGAAGAACTTCCAAGAGATTTCTGAATTGCCCTTCCAGTATCAGCAAATCTTCGGGCACCGAGAAACCATGAAAGACTGTAATGAGAAGATGTTCTAAAAAGTTTACTCGTGCCTGCCTCCGTCCAGAGTGGATTTATTTTCACATTACACACGGATTAAAGAGGGTGGTGAGGAGACTCCCTGACTTTGATCTGACCTTGGAATGCAAGGTAGACCAGAGAGCTAACCAACAAAAGAACAGAGTCAAAACCCAAAACTCTTCTTCTCTGATCTGCCGTGGGAACCCCCCCTCTGTCGACATCGTCCCAGAGGGAGAGGAACCCGCGTCCGGTGTTCCAGTAGAGTTCGCCTCAGCTGCCCGAAAGAGTCTAGCAAGCCGGATTAAATGGAGCAAACACGCCGTCCACCTGGCCCCACTTGTCAAGCTGCTGATCATACCTGCTGCTGAAACTTGGCGATATCCATGTTGAGCAGATCAGGGCCAACCTGACTGCCTCCAGCGAGGTGGTGATTTTGACAGGATTACCTGCAGGATCAACAAAGCGTGCCCTCTTTAACTCCAGAAGCTTTGTCACTGTGATGCAGGTGGATAAAGAGCAGGTGTGGAGACCGAGGCAAAAAAGACGGATTAGTCTCTGACAGTAGAATAAATGTTCAGTTTAAGTCACAAAAAACCCCCAAAAACAAATAAAAGCACAAACTTATAAAGACATTTGTAACATGATGAATACCCATCAACTCCAAACGGCCATTTGGAATAAGAGTCTTGTCTTAATGGTCCTGGTTGTACGGTAGATTGACCTTCCCAGGATGTACACAGCCTCATTTTAAAATAACTTTATCTGGCACATTAATGTAAAAAATCTAAAATGAATGGACAGAAAACAAAAACTGATGTTACATGTGTTGAATGTATTATAGGTTAGTGACGGTATTTGAAGAGATCTTTACCCCTCGACTTGTGAAGTATTTGTAGACAAATATTGATTGAATTTTTAGAGTGGAACGTGGCTTTGTGCAGCCAGTTGTTTTTTATTTTTTTATTCAGCTTTACATTATTTAATTGAACTCAAAAAGCTCTATACCTGCCAATGTGATGTTCAGAGTAAACAGGGAAATGAACCAGTAACAACAAGGTGTCTAACTGTTTGTTGTACGCTTAAGGCAGACAAATGATATAAATCAGCCTGTTGGCGCTGCCACATTTCAAAGTGACACACAAACAGCGTGCAGGCCTAGTTGTGCCAGTCATCGCTGTTCTTTTTGCATTCATGCTGCCAGAGCATTTCGACTGAGATATATATATATATATATATAAAAAAGAAAGAAATATGAGATTCCAACAGGAATGTGCTGTATATTTATCCGTGACTACTTGGGTTCTTCCCCAGCACATATAATCCGCAACCCAATGTTTGTCGGCTTTTGTCCTTTCTGTCCTGCCGCTGTATGGGCTTTCATGCCTCGCTTCCCTTCAAAGACAAGTCAATGGTGGCTCGGTGGTGTGGTATGCCTGGAAAAATCTAAACATGACCGAGAAGATGTCGAGTAATCCGGGGTTAACGTGTCTGGTCAGATGGAAATCCTGCTCAGATTGCAAAGCAGCATGGGTGTCCATCCGCCTCCTACGCCGCTTGTCTAACGTCAGACTAGCTGCCAGGCTCCGCCAGAGCACCTTCGTATCAAGTCCATTATAAACAACCCAGCAGAGAGTCTGATTATAGATGACAGCTGGGTACAGGTAGGCGCTGGCACAGCTGCGGTGTCGGCCCCGTCCTTCCTTTTTGTTGCCGTTTGGAACGTTGACTTGAAAGACGGCTAACCTAAGGCGCACAGCAGCTACACCTGGCAGGAGGTATGAAAGATTTGAGCGAGTTTTGCAGGCTCAGAGCGCTTTGCCAAGCGCGAGGAACACAATGACGGCAAATTATAATTAAGAGAACGACTTTCTTCAATCTTGCGCCACACCTGCCTCTAGCCTTGGGACACTTCAGCCGTTCAAGTTCAATCACAAGGAGGAGATGCACATGGCAGCACGGGGCCAGCAAAACAATCAGGTGGCGTGGGTGACCAAGCCGCAGCAGTTTGCTTGAGCCATTTGTGTTCTTTCCCTCCAATGAATTACTAATACTTTTTTTTTTTTTTTTTTTTTTTTTACCTGCACTGCAGAATACATTGATTAGGATATAAAACTTTGTGGTATCTGATTTAAAGCCCCATTTTGTCTTAAAAGGGTTTTGTTTTCTCGGGGTTCTATTAAGTAGTCGTGTATAGTCAGCATCTTACCTCCAGTACCTTTGTGAGCCACCTCATGTAAGATTATGTCTCACCTGAGAGTCTAGCTCTAATAGACAGCTAGATTAAGACTAGCTATAACGATGATGTTCATCATCTAGAAACAATTTTAATGCAGACATTTGTACCGATTTTGGCAAATGGAATGATTTAGTTTGGAATCAACCTTCTAATCACCCTTCCGTTTTAGCGCCGTCCATTAAACACCCACTCTCCTACATAATAGTTTAACACCTTCACCCATATCCATCATTCCCATTTCCTTCATCCAGTATTCCTACCACCACCTCCTCTTTCCTTCACCTCAGCCCAACCTAACCTTCTTAAAGATCCACCTATCCTACCTCCTTCACCCATTACTCCTACGTACCTACTTAATTTCTCATCACCACTTTACCCTTTATCTTTACCATCCTTTTTACTTTATCAATCATTTCACGCATTGGCTGTACCTCGATCATTCTTCATCTCTCATGCTCATCTTCTTCATCTTTATCTCCATCTCTCATTCTCACCCCTCTTACAAATGCATCACTTATCCTTCATCTTTTATCCCTGCTCCTTCTATCCTTTGTCTCCATTTTGTTATGCCTTCAGAGCCAAGACTCTGATCTGAACAGTATCTGTAAAATATGAACACTCTAAATTAAACTAAACCCACTCTTCCCAAGGAGACATGGCAGCAGCAGATTCATGCTGTGGGGATGCTTATATAAAAATACATGCCAGAGTTTTTATTTGGTAAAAATAAATGCACCATATTTTCTCTATCATACAAAACACCACATTGTGTTTGTAATGAGAACTTTTGCCATTTGATGATTTTCAATAGGACATTTTGAGAAGGTTGTCACCAAGATTTCAATTAAACAATCATTTCATAGCACAATATAAAAAAGTGCAGAGAGTTCAAGGGAGAGTAAGTCGATTTAACCAGATGCCTTTTTATTTTGTCAGCAGACCACAACTGTCCCCATCTTTAAAAATGTGAAAGTTTATCCACCTATTATGAATGTAAAAACAAAGACATAGTTCAGGGATGGATGAGTTGAGATTTGTGAAGGCTCTTCCAAATGGTACTAAGGTGTAGTGCTCTTTTTTTTTTTCTTCTTCCCAACTGTTTTTGTTTTGAATTGTATCCTCCAAATTTAAGCAAAGATTAATTTAATGAATTATTAATTTCATGCAAAAAACAAAACAAAACAAAAAAAAAACATTCAAAGCACAGGGTTAAAGTTTATTATGCGTTTTCTTCGAAAGGAAAATATTACAAACAAATTCACCATTTTGCTCAGGCAGTAACCTTGAGAGATTTACTTTCACAGATACAAGGCCGGCCCGAAATACCAAAAATAATCCAGGCTCTTCACCTTAGCGAAAATTTATGAGTCATATTAAAATAGAAAGATCCTAAGCAGGAAGAAATCCGTTTCAAGAGGAATCTGAGCTGCACAGGCCAGACTCTTCTGTTGGGAATTCCTTAGCTGGCTGTAGTTCACCTACAGCCAGTGGAGCAAAGTCATAGGGAACACCTGCGAGCGCTTGATGTTCCAAATGACTGGAAAGAACAAGAACAACATGGAGTTGGCCTTGGCAAATCATTCATCATTTTTCCACCACCTCCCCCCCATGGACCTGGTTCACTGTTTAAAGCCTCCCACAGAAGCTGTGGAGTTCACAGATGTAAGTTTGAGGCAGATGTGCAGCTGCTGTAGCATAGTGAGGATACTACCTTAAACTGTTCTTGGTGCTGGCATCACTGTTTTTTGGCAAATGTGCCTATTTATATGAGGGGGGGAAATCCAATTTGGGAATTAATAAATAAACAAATGCTCCCTGTGTCTCTTATACATCTGCTCAAAATTTTCTCCTCCCACCGCATGCGTCCTCGCTGTGAAACCAGCTAATAATAGCCATGCGGTGCATGCTTCTTTGGCCCCATTACAGTGGTTATTACTGCTTAAATTAGGGAAAAGAAAGAATGCCTAAACCCATTTTTTATGAAGGAGGCACCTGAAGAAGACGTCACTATTAGCAAGCTTAATTACCTCATGTCCTAGGGGTACACAACAACCCCCATCCCCAACATCCCACCCCTTACCTCCACTCCACACAGGAAGAATGAAAACATCCCTCCTACATGATCACGACATATTTCATGCTAATGCTAAGTGCCTCACCACCATTTTTTCCCCTCCTTTTCATCCTAGGACATGCACCCAGAATGCTGATCACCATCACAGCAACAAGATCCCACAAAATTTTTTAATTTTTATATCCCCTTTCCTTCGCATTTTTTTTTTTTTCACATTACAGCAATTAAGTTAAATATGTCGTTTTTTGTTGGTATTTGAAGTGACAGACCAACATAATGTCAAAATTATTAGATGGGGAGGGGGGAAAAAATTCAGTAGTCATTTGCAGTCAGCCCCAACTTTTACTCTGATAGCCTGAAGTCACATTATTAATAAAAAATAAAAAATAAAAAAATAAAAAGAGTTCACTTATGTCCAATTTCACTTCAGTGTAGCACTGTTCTGTGAAGAGGTTTATTAAATATCAGTGTACAGAGAGCATAATGAAGATTAAGGAACACAGGAGACAGGTCAGGGACAAAGTTGTGAAGTAGTTCAACAAAGGGTTACATAAAACCATATGAAATGACCCGACCGTCCACCGACACCGGCACCAGGGAGAAGCAGCCACGAGGCTGTAGGAGCTGCAAAACTCAGACTTTTAGGTCTAAGGATCTTTTTATGAGAGAACTATTGGTGGCGACAGTGGTAACAGTTCATCTTATAACTGAATACCCACTTGTGACCATGGGAGGACAAGACACTTTCCATTCCAGATGTATTCAATTTTTTTCTGTTAAAAATAAATGAATAAAGTATGAAAACAAAAAGCAAATTACATTTTCCTTCAGTTTCACAACTAAACCTGTGTTGGACTTGATATAAAAGCCTATTGAAATGTAAATTAAAGCTTAAAATGTGAAATAGTTTGAGTATTTAACAATACCGATTTGATTTTGTATATAAACTCAATAGTACAAGACATGTTTGGCCTGTGTGCCTCCGTATATGATGATACTTTTGCCTTTTTCCTCTTGCTGTGGAAATTCAACTACTTGCATAACGTCGTCGAGGTTAGACAAGATCTCAAAAGCCACAAAATGAAACCGGATCCCTACATGAAGAGCTTCAATATGAGTTTTTCCTGACTTGCAATGAACAAAACATACAGCTGCCTAAACATGAGATCAGCCCATAGATTAATTCACACACCGAACATGAATCCTGTATATGTATATTTTTTTTAACAGGACATTCCAATGAGGTGGATGCAGTCGTAGAGCACCCAGTGGACTATTACAAGATATGCCATGGTTTCATTGAGACTACTTTGCTGAACTGAGGTAAACGCATGACAAGCTAAATCAGCCGGAAGAGAAGACAAGAGGGATGAGGGCAGACAGACAAAGGCAAAACAAAGGAGGGGGAAAAAATGAAATCATGTACCGTTGAACAGCTGTGCTGTTTCTGCGGTCACTGCTCTCCAGGACAAGCTGAGAAGGACGGCTTCGCTATTTCTCTCCCCATGTTGGTGCAGGAGATCAATAATATCGCTCTGTAAGGGAAGTCACAGAGCTTATATTGTGGAAGATGAAGCATTGTGTCTGGAATTATTCGATAATGTTGCTGCAGTTAACTATATGTAATAAGCCGTGCATTGGAAAATGATGCATAGCCTTGTGCTTATTTTTGTTTTTAATATTAGACAAAAATAATCTCATTAAAAACAAAGAGCAAATGTTAAGGGGGGGCGGGGGATCTAAATCGGTCCTTATGTGGAAAGAGAGCTGTGCTCCACGTCTGCCATCAAGAGTATGCAATGACTGACAATGAGTCTTTCACATCACAGGGACAAATTTTGAGCTCCAGGTAAAAAACTGATGACCAGATGTTCTGCAGGATTTTGTGGCAGAGCAGAATTCATTTGCGTCCTGAAGAAGCAAAGCAGCTCCAGGCCATCATACTACCACCACCATGTTTGACAACTGGGATGATTTTATTATTATTATTATTTTATTTTTTATTAAATGCTGCATCAGTTTCCCCAAAATTCTTGATCAATGCGTTTTCATGGGAGTCAGTAATGGATTTAACTATTTGGAACATTTTGGATGCCATTTCCTACAACTTTCTTTCTTTTGGTGCATAGTGGCTCTTCCAGTGTTTCACTGGATACCCAGAGACATTAGAAATGTCTTTGTGACATTCTCCAAAGTAATAATAGTCAATAACAGATCTTTATTGTTCATCTTATTTCTTTAGATTATTCCTTTAGCCTGCTTCATGTTGTCAGGTTGAATTTTGCTTCTTCTTTTTTTTCCCCTGGCAAAAACCCAACCTCTACATATTTTAGTGAAGCTAAACTAGAGTTCACAAAACACGTGGTTAATAAAAATGTATTGCGTCGAGGCATTCTCTTTGGCACAAAGCCACGGATGTCTAGACGTTCTTTTCCTCCCAATTCCCTGGGGTTATCTTTGATATTTTTTAAACATTTAATTGTGAGAAAGTAAAAACAGAACTGATTAACAAAGGGAGATTTACCTTTTCACTGCACAGCAAAAGTGTACATTAACTCAAAAGCTAGAAATGTATTAAAAATTTGAGCAAAGGCAAAGTGTGGTCCAAGAGTTCAGAGGAATAAAATTAACATAACAGATTTCACCTCTTTCATAATATCCAAATATGAAGTCATCGGTTTTACCCTTTTCTGAATACTGTGTTTTAAAAGCACATAAGGTGATCTAAGGTTTATTCTGAAAACATAATTATGCTGGAGAATTAGGAAAATACTAGGGACACAATATTATGAGCTCAAGGTGAAAATGTCAGCAGATAATCTATTTTTGTTTTTTCAGTTTTCACTACTTTAAAAAAAAAACAATATTTAAAAGCTTCACAAAAGATAATGGTCTACAAAAAAATATATAAAAACGAAGCATTAGCAAAGGAGGCAGAGATGCCTTCAAATTTAAAACATAGTTTGAAGCTGTAGTGGTGGTGGTCACCAACATCACATCTGCAAAAATTCACTTCTGAAAGAATAACTAATGGTAAATCTCAATTAATAGTCTAAGGTTACCTTAAAAACCGAAGTTTTCTGGTGTTTCTCTGATGTTGAAAACCTATAATGTGCCAAGAACCATTTTTAGATAACGGAGTGGAACTGCTGAAAGTGACTTCAGTGCAGATTTTTCAAAATTTGTTTTTGGATAATGCAAAGCACATATTACTAATTATGGAAATTAGAGCCCAACAATCTGGAGGAAAAGAGAGGATCGGTCCAGTATTGAACCTAATGATGTTTTAGGTTGCCCTCTGTAAGGAGAGTTAAATTTGTGTACTTGCTACTCTTCTAACTAGTATGCAAATTTACTGAATGATACTCTTACTAAAAACCTTAAACTTCTATTGCTATCCAAAGGCATAACGTAAGCCCTGAAACAGAAATATCCTGATGGAAGGTAGACAGGAAAGCAGGCGAAGAGATGCCGGGATGACGTGTGGCAAATGGCCACAGGCCAAGACTCAAATCCAGGGCTGGTTGCAACAAGGACTGACAGCTTCCATACACGAGGCACCTGTTCAACGCTTAGTCTCCCCTATGGCTTCACGTTTGACAGCGACTGAATAAAATAGACGGTCCAAAGGGCCCTCTTACTAAATATGGAGCTGAGATATGCATTTCCAATCCTACATGGTGCTGAAGGTTTTCTGTTGAAGGCAAAGACTTCATTTACCAGCTTTGGACAGACAGGCTGAAACTTTCCCCCGATTTTTCTTCGCATATTAGCTCAAGTTGAGATTGGTCACAGGTTCTCATCTAAATGAGTGTGTAAACCCACAACATGACTCTGCCACTCGTATGCACCTTTTGGATGCATGATTTATTTGTGAAAAGGTGATCAGTGAGATGTTCAGAACCTGGCAGTTTTATAAGCTACTTTGAACTTATCCACAATATACTTCTTGTTCGTTGAAGTTCTGAGGCCGTCACAGAACAGTTGCACGACCACTAAAATGAAATCGCACACAGGTGGACCTCAAAAACTGATCACTGGCCGCTTGAACTGGCAAGTTGAAATGTATTGTTATCAGGGTGAAAGGGAACCGAATACCAATGTGAATCACGCTTCAGACATTTTTATTCGTTAAAGATTTTAACAGCTATATGCATGATTTTCCTTACACTTCACAATCATGCACTGCCTTTTGCATTGATCTCCAAACAAATCAGCGATGAAGAATTCAGGATTCTGAGCAGATCAGAGGCAGCATCTGGAAGGAGATTGTCCATTTTATGTAGTGTGGGCAGATGTTGCAGCTATGGAGTTCCCCTCCAGCACTGGTTTGTTTACAGAACGAGAATGATTTTAACTAGCACATAATCCTGCTTGTCAGCACTGCTGAGCTTGAAGTTGTCTCATATTTTGATGGTGTTATACTTGCGCGATCAATAAGCAAACGCCAAAAACCCCCTCGCTGCATGGTTTTCATAAAAAAATTTTAAAAAATGCTTCAAGTAAAACCCAATATGAGAAAAGTCAGCATGAGGGCTCTGTGTAATATGAGTGAGGTATGTAAATTCAGAAAATGCTTTGCGTCTTCCCACCTTGCTGGATTAATGACCATTAAGCTCTCTTGATGTTGAAAAATCAAAGATGCAGCAAACGCAACCACAAACAAAACAAACAAGCCTGAAAAGCACCACCAGTTTCAACCTCACATGACTCAAGAACAGAGGTTTGAAAAAATAAGAAAATAAAAACCACGAAGGGCGCGTTTGTTTTCTACTTAAATCCAAATTAGGCATTCCTAAGTGATCTTCCAAGAGTGAGATATCCATAAAGCAAGTCCAACTCTTCAGTGTACCATTACCCCCCTCTGCTGGCGAAGACAAAATTCAAAACTCTCTCCGAGCTCCACAAGGGAAGTACATTTAGAACATTTTTACCACCTCATTGTTATGACCCAACACATTCTGGCTTGGTGTTAAACAAGGAGAAACAGTCTAACACATGCTGTAGATTTTATTAGTCGAGCGGAGCACTGTGACTCATTTCCAAGTCAGTGGCTGGAGGAGTTGTTTCAGTATGCAATATGCTCTCTTCTCGCAGGATGACTTGCTCTAGCTCTCCCTCGTTCCCTGCCACCTCTCGCTCCTTCATTCACAGTCGAATTCATTAGCTCTGCTTGCCATGTTGGCGATATGGTGAGGAATGAAAATTAAGGTGACAGAAAAGATATTAGCAGACGTCTTGTAATAAAATCAACTGATGTTATCAGGGAAAGTACAATTGCACGGAAACTCCCAGTGTCTTTTTTTTTTTTCCTTCCCCCTTTAATTCCTGCAGATGTCCTCTACGTCTCCTTCTGAGTTAACGCGTTTCTCTCAGTGCGCGGTCTCTTTCTCCCGTTCTACACACCGTCGCACGTGGCATCTTTCAGCTTGTTATGCATCGCTTTGTGTCATGGATGCTGTGACAAACAACATGAAGACGACTTCAAATCGACTAAGCCAAGAGCTTCTCCATCTCTCCTTCTGTCCTGACGGACACAAAGTAACATTTTCTTAAAAAAACATTCATGAAAATACTAAAGTTAACCCATCATTCATTTCACTATGGTAACTGCTAATCGTCTTCCTACCTGATCATCACAGGGAGATGCTGCCCCTCTCTTCCTCACAACCTTGCTTGAACAGATTGAGGTTTGCAGACGTCTATTGGTGCACAACTCTCTGAAGATCTCGGTATCGTATTCCAGCCAGGCTGAAAGTTAGACTTTGATCGGGTCAATGAAAAATCTCGATTCTTCTCCTTTCTGGTCATGCTGTAGCTCCCACTTCTGTCTTTGGTAGATCATTTCCCGCTGATGGCATAAGGAGGAGTTCATGGTCAGCTCAATAGCCACTTTAAGAAAATGATTCTGCTACAAATCTGCAAAGACAAGCCTCTCTCCGAGTGCTCTCTGGTCATTTATACATCACTTATCAAGCCAGTCATGTTCCAAACACGTGCTTTCGTCAATGTCCACACAGAACTTTACATAGATAAACAGGCAGCCATTTCCCATTACTAATGTTGACTGTTTCCACTCTCCATTCAGCCAAAATCCCTGTTGATGCATATTCGTCTTTTGCTAAAGATCCTATCCAAAGCATTTCGCTGTCATCTATTGTTCATACTTAACATACGGTTGTCATTTACAGCATTAAGATGTACCTCAACCTATGTCGATGGACTAAAATAGATTCAGTCAGATTTCTACTGCCTGGCCAACAAACAAAACAAAAAATATATATAAATCACCATCTGAAGTTAACTGAGCAAATAGATATGAGCCTCATGTTGGACAGCTACTGCATGGACAACAGTCCTCCAGCTGGCAACAAGTTACTTAACCCCAGTTGATGCAATTAGTGGCATCTCGTTTCTTACTGGGGCGTAGGAGGGAAGTTGTATCCAGGTTTTGAAAAACAAATCACCCAAAAGAGAAGTTTAAGCATCCTAATTAGCCTGTCCTTGGTCTGAACACGTTGGCAAAAATCTGTGTCAAGAGGGCTATCCGACCACCAAGGTGCTGTTTCTTGGAAAGCTTCCTTGTCCTCCTACAGTTTTATTCCAGTGTTGCAACTTAACTGATAAGTGCCAGTTCATCACAACCTAAAAAAATAAAAAAATAGAAGAGAAAAAAACGGCATCCAAAAATACTTGCCATCTTGTTCAGATCTTCTGATTCATCTGAAATAATGGCTTGTAAAGGTTGGAACATGATTTAAAGAGGTAAATAGTTGTGATATCTGAGCACTAATGAATGAATAAGAATCAGTTACAGGGTAATTATGGTTAAAAAAAAAAAAAGAATACATGTATAAAAGATGTGGATGCATCATCAAGCTCACTTCTGAAACAGAATATTTAGTTCTTCAACATATAGTACTTAAATGAGCTTTGCTTATATGATGCCTCCAGAACTTTCCAAAGTACTGTATATAGCTGTGAAGTGGAAAGAAACTGTTGTTTTGACTAGTTCTTACATGCAAAAAATGTGAAAAGAACCACCTTTCACTGCTGTTACAGCTCCAAGTCTTTTAGGTTGTTTCTACCACCTTTGGACAGCCTGTCAGATTCTCAATTGAATTTCCGTCTGAACTTTGACTGGAGCATTCCAACACAAAATGTACAGTTTGACAATCCTACTGGAGATTTAGTTTTACTTTCAGGGCCGTCGTCCTCGAGAAAGAAATTGAAGGATCGGCTTGAACAACTTGATCAGTGCCAGAACATCTACCATACAAAACAATGTGAAGTTCAAAATATGTATAAAACCACAATCTAGTATCTTTTAAATACAAACACTGACTGTAGTGAATTTAATGGAATTCCTTAAACAATTCCTCTTGGAAATATAGCGTTTCGCTCGCTGGTTTTGAACTGCCATTTCTTTTCGATTGCGCTGATATGGCAGAGTTATCTGATCTGGCCCTGCTCTTCCATCTTGTACTCCTTCACTGCCTGAGCATCTGCTGACCCTGGCTGCTGCTGATGCAGCTGAGATAAAACATACCAAAAGCTGGAATAGCTATAATTTAATTCATATTTCCAAATAATGTACATCATGTCACCCCCTCCCTACTGTGTGGGTCTTACTATGTTCATGAACTCACTGCTTAGTAGCATTTCTTACCAAAATATGCTTTTACACATGGTTAGACCCTTTACTTCCCAAGCCTTCATACAATTTAGCTAAATATTTAGCCAACTTTGCTTTTAGCACATTGTTACTTCACCTGTGAAGCTCTTGTCTCGCTACCAACATCTCCACCTGGCCGGTTTGCTTCCATCGCCTGTGTGAGCCGCCAACACCGTACAATTTGTCACTATGTTCAACCTGCAACGCGTCTTTATTTCTTCAACCTCATCTGCGAGCCTCTAGCCTGTGTCTGTCACCTGACAAAATTATATTGATAAGATCAGCTTTTGATGGTATGGTTATAATATATTAGTAACTAGAGAGAGATTGCTGAAATCTGATGGCCTTTCAATTTGCAGAATGAATTTGTCTTAAGAAAACAGTAACCGCACATTAATTGTAATAGTAAGACGAGCTTATTTAAATGGGGGCGGGGGAGCATTATTTTTATCATGTTATTCCCTCATCAAAAACAAGAGTATTGCTTTGATTCTTCCATACATGTTTGAGAAATCCTTGAGTCACGTAGCCATCGAGGGTCCGAAATGCTTGATCCCACAAAGCGTTGCCTTTTCCCATGCAGCTCCTCCTTGGAGCTGCAGTCTCTAGCCGAGCTGCTGCCTCAGTGCGGCTCTCCCCACGCCTCCCTCAAACAGCTCCATCAGACAAGCACCAGCAGCAATTGACCAACACTGAGTGGTACTGCAAGCCTTAGCTTATCATACAAACTACTTCTCAGTCCAACACTCCCAATGAGAAGCATTGTTGTGATGACGTCCTGAAGGCAGAGTTTCGGAAAGGACAGAGGCTTCTTAAAGAGAGTCCAATTTCAAGCTTTCAAACTGTGAAGGAAATTGTCTTTTCTTTTGTCATGTAAAGAATTTTTATAGCTGAAAATAATGTACTTGATTGTGTCATGTGGCTGAAAAATGCATTTACTTCTTTTTACATCAGCAGAATTAAAAATATAAAAGTGTTAAGAGTTGGATGTGAACTTATAAAATTAAAATATGCATAGTTCTTTTGTAAACACTATTAATCACAAACACTCACTTGCTGACAAGTCCGCCAACCTGTGTTGCCCATTGTCACCTCATAGCAGCAAATAGAAAGGGAAAGCACAGGCACACAATGACTGCCATTATTAGATATGGAGCGATTCAATTCTGATGACTGTACGTTCTTTTTTTTTTCAGAAGATCGTCGTTCTACATGTTTAAAGGTCATGGCACATATAAAGGAGATGAGACATAACGGTGCATGGGGCAGAAACACGATCGCCTGAATCACTGCTGAACATTGTTAGATAATGAAACAAGCTCTTGACTAATTAGTGAGTCATGAATCTTCTCTTTGGAAGGACAGACGTGTACGTGCATGCTCTCTTATCGCCACCATCTCTGTCAGCATGCAAGGGTTGTTTTTATCCCCCCCACAAACCCCTTCCATCTCCCAGGGATTTTTAACTCCCCATCCCTTCTCACAGCACCCTGTACATCTTCCTCCTCCTCCTCTTTCCACTGCCTCTCCTGCAAACTCAGGAATCAGACACAGGTTTGCTACTGCTGAGAAAGCAACCATGGTAATCCTTGGGCTCAACTTCAAAAAGAGCCCCTAAAGACTACACTCTGTACGGTTTGTGGAAACTCAGCCTGCTACCAGTGTTTGTGGATGGAAGGAGGGTTAAAAAAAAAGGAGACCTTCTCATTTCTTACTAGTCTCTTACCAAATACCTATTTCACTCTGCTTGCTGACAATAGAAAATTGGTAGCAGCAGTTTAGAAGTCAAAAAGAAGAAGACTGAGAGGTTAAAGGAAAGAAGGAGGAAGATGGACAGCTATCAGTTCGACATTAGATCCCAGGAGGATTGACTGAATCAGCAGACATACAACCGTAAAGGAGCAAGAGTAAATGCAGTTGCTACCGAAACAAATTGTATAGTATGCATGCCCATGTGTTTGCATGCCGTTCATGAAGAATTTTACAAAAAACTGCTCAGTGGTTGAAACGTATGTAATGGTGAGGACTCCAGCAACACTTGAAATGGTACAAAAATCCTCTATTGGTAGACCAATGAGGCATTTTGGCTCTTTGTGCACCTCAGTTGGTAGAGTGGTGCCAGAAAACACTTTGGTAACAGACATATGTAAAAAAATATATATATAAAATTTTTGAACATTGGACATTTGAACCATGACCCCTTGCAAACAAGTTTATTTCAATAAATTAGCCCCAAACAGATTCCAGTCCTATATGAAACCAAGGTGACACAAGTATCTAAAAATTGCTTGTTGATGCGCATTCCACACATACTAAGCATATTGAATTTTGCTGTGTTTTATCAGTCTAAAATATGATCAGCTTTGCCTAGTTTTGTTCATGTTTATGCTGAACACATAAAGTTATGTATTTTATGTGCTATATTCAAACTGAAGTTCTACTTAATTTATAAACAGCTTAAATATTTTTTTAATTTGTCAATAAGAGGAAAAATGTTTGTTTAAAATATGTCTAAATGTGCATACCCATTGTTAATGTTTTGTTGAAGCAATTTGTTCTTCGATATCAGCTTTCAATCCTGTGTTTGGCAAGACTCTCAGCATCCCACATCTTGACTGGACAATATTTACTCACAGTCCTGGGCAGAAGTTTTGTAAATCTAGCAGATTGTAAAAACATATCTTGTCTGTAATTCTTTTTCAAGAGACTCCACAGATTTAGGGTCTGAACTCTGGCTGGGGCAATATACAAACAGGCTCAGAATGGTCTCAATTACTCAGCAGTAAGTGTTATGGACGAGCAGAAATCAGAATAATGGAATAAAGAACTCCAACAATACAATTAGCTTGTGTGCAGGAAAGCTCCTAGGAGTGATAGCTGTAGAGCTGGTTTAGGCAGGCATGAGAAAACAATGGATTAGCTCACCTGGACCTACATTTTACTTATCCCTCTGGAAAGCAGCTTCTCATCTGGTAGCCCCAACAGCTCAGTCCAGAGTAGTGGCAGGTTTTCAGTTCAGCATTGTTTTTAAAATGTGTGTTTTCTTCAAGGTAAAAAAAAAAAAAAAACTTGGCCGCAAACGGTTTTCTTCCAAAACTCCCAGCGGTGTCGTCTTCTTCTTGAAATTTATTGGCTGTTGGCAAGAAACGTTTAGGTGAGCATTACCGCCACCAACTGGTAAGGACCGTGTACCAACAGATGAAACTCATCAGCCTCATCATGAGTTTCAGCGTTTACGGTGGTGCGTTTGCTGCTGTAGAACATTTGAGTACCTGTTCTGTGAGGATCGTTTTCACCACTGTTTAACCCCCCGCCCCCCACGCTATATTTTGATTCATAGCTTAGCTTAAAAAGTTTTGCTTGGATAACCTAAAACCCTGTCAAACACATACTTGATTTTTACTGTTTTAAAAGCACGTATATGCTTTTAGGACATATATTTGTCTGCAAGACGAGAGATGTTTTTCGCAAAAAAAAAAAAAAAAAATGCACCACCATAGACTCAGGCTGCAGATGTTTGCCTGAAAGCAGACAGAAGAAGTAGCTCCGAAAAAGGCACTTTTATAACATCTCAAAACCAACAAACTTGTTGGACACTGATAGCTTCTGAACTCACGGAACAGGTACAGATTCTAAACGAGGAGCAATCACATAGATGTAGGTAAACAACAGCAGAGTACTGCTTAAATATCACTTTTAAGTGTCGAACCATCTGACAGTATGAACATCAAAACACTGATGCTAGTGCTTTAACTTCTTTTACATAGTGTACTGAATGTACAGCTATGTGAAAGAATTAGAACCCGTAATTGAATAGCAATTTGTTTCAAAAGAAATATTACATACAGTCTAATCTTCTATACATGTCTCAGCATAAGAAAATGTAATTACGCTCACTCAATCAAAAATAGACCTTGTGTTACTAAATAAAGTGAAAATATCAACAAAAATGTTTTTTTGTTTTTTTTTTCTGACTGAGTAACCACACAGCACATGAATGAAATCAAAATCTGGGGTTTGATTTGGCCCAGGAATTTTCAGACATTACATGGGGGTGTTAAAGGACAATGTTACATTTTATTCACCCTGTAATAGGTTGAACTCACTGTTCAACCTGATTCTGTGACGGTTGGCTAGCTCGTGCTGCAGCAAAGCATTCCCAAACCATGACATGTCCCACTTCATGCTTCACAGATGATGAGTTTGTTGTTTTTTTTTTTGTTGTTGTTGTTTTTTTTTCTCCATTCTGGAATACTTTGATTCTTGCCAAACACCTATTCTAATGTTTACATTGTTATCTTTTAGACTCAAAAGTCCAAAGAACATTGTTCCAAAACTTCTGGTATTTGTCAATGTTCTCTCTAACTTTTTTTCAGGCTTTCATGTCTTTATCATACAAAGAAATAATGTTTTACACACCTTCCTAACAAATAAGAATAGTGCTAAATAACAAGTAAGCAATTTTGATTTAATGTATGTTTATTTGTAAAGGAAAAAAAGTGAGACTTAGGATTTTGAATTAACTAAGGATTCTAGAGGAATTGACCGGACTATGACATAAACAATGCAATGAGAACATCATGGAAGTCTTGCCATTAAGATCCCAGTATTTCAATATAACTACACTGCAGAAATATGAGCCAAATTATATAACTGAAGCAGTGGGATCCCTGCTGAACAACCTATATTGATTCAATTTTATTCTATGTGCTAACTCTAATTCTGCTAACGTTACCCAAAGGTGCTGTGTTTCTGTCCCTGTCTGCTTCCCTTGCGTCACATTCTCCCACAGACGACTTCTCATTAACTTAATCTATCCCTATAGATGGCGTGCTCCAACAATAGAAGCCATGAATTATTTCTCTGTCCCAGAAGCCGCTTTTGAATGAAAACCTAAGAATTAAGTCGTTCCATTGTGCTGACAAGACAAAGCCGAGTCCTGTCTTGACTAGACGAATAGCCACCCAGGTGTTGTTGATTCTCCCTGGGAGGGTGGCCTCAGACTCGGCACCGGAAGCACTCCGACAAGGCGCTGCTGAAACATTTAACGCAGAGGAGGCCCACTTCAAAAGAATGGCCTTGTACAATCAGTGTACCCCTTTCTCTTTCAATTAGCACACAGTCTGCCAGGCTGGCATGCTCACCCACGGGCCAGGCTGAGGCCGTTAAAATATTGATGGGCCCTTCTCCGGAGTGAATGGAACACTCTCCCCTGGGTGAGTTTATGTGTTTTAGATTTTTTTTTCTTTTTTTTGTTTTCTTTTTGATCACAGGCATCTGAGTGTGAGATTATTCGCATGGTCCAAGAGGATGTTCAGTGACTAAACCGTGGTCGGGCACGGAAATTTTAATAGAGGCAACTCTTGACTAAACACCACATTAATCTTTTACAACCATCAGAACCAGCTTTTTGTTCCGACAGATAAAACCCCCATCTCCCTCTATGGCTTTCTTCCTCAGTGTGACTGAAACATCCTTATTAACTGCAATGCTTTACAGTGTTTCACCTTTGGCTGTGGTATGGAATCTCAGCGAAGGCAACTTTTGTGGGACTCAAAGCTATTTCCTTTTTTTCTTTTTTTTTTTTTTTCGTCTGCAATCTCTAGTAAACAAGACCTCATTATTTCCAACAGTGTGATCCTGCAATCATCAGGGATGTTGAACAGACATCTGTGCTAGTAATTGCCATCACTCATGTGTTCAACAAATGAATAGCACTTAACATCTGAGAGAAATAAAGCTTAACCCTTTTTTAGGACTTTCAGCCTCTGTTTTAATGATAGCGCGGGGGACAATGCACTCTCTTTCATGGCATCCCTCTATCCAACCATCCGTCAATTGCCTTTCCCGACTTAGTCATGCAGGAACTCGGGGGCGAGGGGCTGGTCATTGGGCGAGAGGCCGGGTACAACATGGACAGGGAAATAGTTACTGAATAAACAGGCTGAAAAAATGTGCATTGTCTTCAGCTGGTCAGTTTTTTGAAGATCCACCTTTCAGTGCAATTACAGAGGGGCTTTTAGGGTATGTATCCTTTTCCCTTGCCACCACTAGACACAGAAAACTCTGACTTAAATTGGATTTGAATCTGGACTTTGACTGGGTCATTCAAACACAATGGAATGCTTTAATCTAAATGTCACATTGTAGTTCTGGTGGTACAGTTGGTGTTCTTGTCTTCTGGAAGCCCAACTTTTCTTACATTTAGCCACGCATGACTAATTGTTATTTTGACAAGAGATTGTCTCATGAGGGCTGTGGGTCACTGCTGCTCTTCAAGAGTGACCATGGGCCTCTTGGCTGCTTCTCTAGTTGATGCTCTCCTTTTCTGTCTTGTGAGTTTAGGTCGATGACTATGTCTTGGTAGGTTTTCAGTAGTCCCATACTCCACAAACATTTCCCCATCAGATGTTCAGCATTCAATTAAGTTACATAAAACGTTGCGGTCATAACATGACAAAGTGCAAAAAGGATAAAAGGCATACGGCAACACATTATAAAATGTCTGCCTGATGAACGGAGCTTCAGAATGAAGATGACTTTTAGGACATAAAGTAATTTGTTGGAAAGAATCTTACTTACTTCATTTGACATACTTTGCCAAAGCTAATAATAATTCCTTGTAAGGAAAACAAGTCCAGAAATCCCATTCTTTGCAAAGGTGCAAAGTACAGGCATATAGCAGGAGGAGCAGATTGGATCTGATATTAGTTAAGGCTCAGGCGGCTACAGGGGTTATATACTTAGTCGTATGATGACACGGCTCCTAATGGAGCAGAGAAACGATGCGCTGATATCATTAATTGATGGATTAGAAGCATATAATTCCCTGCAGAGAGACAATGATCGAGAGCACGACAGAGGGCGAGAGGAGCTCGAGTAAGCACAGGGACCCAGAGCTTAAACATGACCTGAGTGTGTAATTGAAAAGGGAAAGTCCTGAGATGTTTTATTTAAATGAGACTGGAAGAACAAATGGAAAATAGCAGAAGAAAAGGAATGGAATAAGAGGAGGGCAAGGTGAAGATACCAAAGGGAAAACAAGGACAAGGACTACCAACAAATGCTAAACCATATTTTAGTAGAGCTTAAAGTCACCAAACCAAAAACATTTTTAAAATGCACTTTTTCTGAAACAAAAAAAAGAGCCTTTGGAGCAACTCCTCTTTAAAATGGAAACACAATTACCACAAATCTATGATGACCCAGAGTACGCAGCAGCAGGGTGTGGCTGCCTATTTTGTGAAAACAAAAATACAAACAGGACAGTTTTCTACACTTCCACCAAATTTACCAGTTATATAAAAGAACTAAAACCATATTCTCAAGGGAAGCTTCAACAACCCAAAGATGATAGATGAGAACACAACACAGTTCACGCCAAGGTGATGACAGAGCCTCTAAAAAAGTCAAAATCTGAACTGTCTTTTGTTTACATGTACAGTTTCACAGTGAAGTATGTTGTCTTGTTTTTGTCGGTATAAAATATGTGGGAACATATACAGGTCGCTTGGTTGAATCACATGAGTTCCTCCATCATGTTTACACAAAATAATGTGCTGGAAAGTGTGTCTGCATTCCTCTGTGTTTGAGATAAATAGCCTAAAAAATGTTATCAATAAGTTAACCGATCTAACAACCATCTCATCATTAAGGTTAGAATTAAGTAACCTTTAAGGACTAACCAACGTGTTTTACGCACTGAGTGGCATCAAGAAATAATTTCTTGACAGCTACAACTCTGTTGTTGCAAGTTGTTGAAAGGACCAACTTAAGTTACTTAAAAAGCAAGAGGTGTCAAATTGTGTCCAAGAAACAATTACAGTGAGGAATCACAAGTAAAGACTAGAAAATGTCTGAAGAAATTTAAACGGGGCCTGTTAAAGTGTGCCCGTCAGTTGGAACCCACCATTCTGACGCTAAAAATTAGCATCAATGCAAAAGTAAGCTACAATGCATTCAATAGTGAGTACATTGTATTCAACATGCTTGTGGAGAGTCGCAAGTATGTTGAGTAACATGGACTTACTCCATTCAGTATGTTAAAATTGGTGTATAAGCAATTGGTTAGCAGATACCAACTGCTTATAGGCAGTTGGTTACCAGAAAACATACTCGTCTCTTAGCAACAGATTACCAACAAATATTGTTATTGTTCCAAAAACATAAGATTTTTTCTGCTCTTTCAAACGACTAGTTATCTTATACTACTCAACTAGCGTTGTGCATTTGGTGAATTTAGCTGAAAAGTGATTTTTTTTTTCTTTTTGTCATTGGTTTTAAATATATTACAAAACAGACATTCAACACAAAAGTAAAATTCAGATGTTTACTTCGTGGCACTTGGTTGCCAGAAAACGTGCTCGTCTCTTAGCAACAGATTAACAACAAATATTATCATCGTTCAAAAACCATAGGATTTCTTCCGCTCTTTTGAAATACTAGTTATCTTATACTACTTAATAGCGTTGTGCATTTGGTGACTTTGGCCCAAAAGTTTTTTTTTTTTTTTTT
>NW_006799980.1:1403195-1452984 GCF_000485575.1 Poecilia formosa | reverse complement strand
GTAAAATTCAGATGTTTACTTCGTGGCACTTGGTTACCAGAAAACGTGCTCCTCTCTTAGCAACAGATTAACAACAAATATTATCATCGTTCAAAAACCATAGGATTTCTTCCGCTCTTTTGAAATACTAGTTATCTTATACTACTTAATACCGTTGTGCATTTGGTGACTTTGGCACAAAAGTTAAATTTTTTTTAATTATTATTATTATTTGTGGTAAATATATTACAAAACAGACATTCAACACAAAAGTAAAATTCAGATGTTTACTTCGTGGCACTTGGTTACCAGAAAACGTGCTCAACGCTTAGCAGCAGATTACCAACAAACAAGACATTCAACACACAATCACACTTACTTTCTTGATATCCATTTTGTTTTGCAGTTGTGTTCAGCGTGTTCAGTGAACAGCTAACACACTTCTGAAACTTTATTTTTAAGAATGTTTGACATATTTCATGACTTGGTACATGAAAGTCAGTATTGCCATTGTGAGCTACAAAACAACTGAAACAAAGTTGTGATAATGATTTAAGTCCACCAACAGCTAGAGCTAATTAGACGTGGCATTTATGTGTCCTATGTCAATGGTACGTGTATGAGGTACTGCAACATAAAGAGCCTGGGAGGAGGTAAACACCACCATTTACACTTTCAGAATAAAAGGTAGATCCTCAACAGAGACAGGAATAGAAGGGTGGAGGCGAGAGGAGAGACCTCCAGAGGAAAGCAGCAGATCCCTGTCTAAAACTCGGCTTTCATCTGGCCCACACAGTGCCAGATGAATCCAAACGCCCGCCCATCATTAGGCATCAAAGGGTTGTAGGAGGAGGGATCCTGTCTGCACATCACTAATCCGCTTTAAATGTGGCTTTAAGCCACCATTACATCCACAATGCATTTCTGGATGATCCGCGCTCTTCTCGTGATGCTCTGCAATCATCAAAGCAAGCGTGGTGGTGTCCAAGTTTGAAGGGGAAGATTGTGAAAAATTTTCAAAACGTGATTTTCCCCACATCGACCACTCGGTAAGCACAGCTTGAACAAGGCTCGTTTCCTCCAAACACTTGCAAACAGGTATACCTCCAGAGAAACAGGTTCTACGTGTAAACGTCTCCATTTTCAACCCAGGTTTCTAGTTTTACGCTGATGGACGTTCTGAAACAAAGTTCAGGCACATTTACTGCAAGCAAAATCATTTTCACCATGACAGTTGACAAATGAGGACCATCTCCTGCAAGGTTCTCCTTCTAGCCCTTCACTTTGTGTTCCCTTCACGTGACTTTCATGGTTCCTCCATTCAAGCCGGTATTTACATTTTATGACTGCATATCACACTTATCCCGACTTTTATTTTGAGCTAAGGAGCACATGATAACAAAGAGTCTCCAACAAGACCTAAGAAATGTAAAACATTATTCACCCTCCCATGACAACTTCTGGATGATCTCTTGTGCTCCAAAATGATTCTTCAGCTCCTCTTGAGTTGCTTTGTTTTTCCATCAAGTATCCATCCAACTCTCGCCATCCTTCTTCTCCCTCTTATCTCACCCCTCTCATGCTGGTGTCGCCCTCCTCCCGGCGCCACGCCACCAATCTGTGACAGTGACAAACTCCTACAAGTGAGTGGCCAATCTTGATACCTGTCTGCATCTCAATAATGGAGCAAGTTGATATGAAAGCCCCGTTATCTGAGGCCCTCTTGGCTCGCTGTGCGTGGAGCACCCATCAGTCAACAGGGACACAGAGGAAGGGAAGTGGGGAGACGCAACTGGTTGAGAGAGCGGGGGGTGGTGGTGGGGGGGATTGGCTATCTCTATGACGGGATTAATGGATGCGTTGAGGTTAAATTGGCTCTCGGCAACAGCAGTGTTTCCATCAGTTATCGATGGGTCCCTCCTCTTCATTTCTCAGTCAACCCCCTCTCCCCACCCTGACATTTCTTCATCTGCATGTGAGTACGCGGTGCTCCTAAACACCCGTCGTATTTCTGTCTGATCTCCACACACACAACTCACAGTTGGCCCTGTGTGGTACTCTCTGAACTGATTTTCCAGACAGCGTGGCGTCGAAATGAAGGGATTTGAAAGAGAACTATCAAAGCACACAACCCAGTCTAAAGTCAAGAGTGTAAATATTCTGAATGTGCATATTTAGAGTTTGATGTCTGAGCTCTGGTTAATACAAAGTAGGGCAAAATATATCAAGTTAATCTTGTCTTAGTGTCACATTCAAATGTGATTGCTGCACGTTTCCGAAGTCGCAAACATTCAATGGGAATCAACGAGAATTTATTGGGATATGTGTGAATGAAATTGGAACGTGTTAAAGGCTGACGCTTCACTGCAGATTTATAAACAGTTGCGGGTGAGGGGATATATATTCTAGCATAACATTGACCTAAACAAACAGATTGTCATCAGTACATCTGAGTATATTTATGATCGTCCTCAGGAACACGCACAAATCACACAGCAGGGATACCGAGCATAAAATACGTCCCTTCATATCTGTATAACATTTCACTTTTGCATTTAAAAAAGATGAACTTTTTTGTACCGCAGCTTATTTTTCATGCATACGCATATATCTACATCGTTTTCCAGAGTAAAACAAACAGTTTCTGTGGATAAACCTACTCACAACAGCACCTGGCAAAGCACTTAAGAACCAGCTGAAATTCTCCACAATCTTTTCATGCTCTTTAAGGCAAACTGCAGCTCTTGTGGTCTAAATATTCTACAATCATGAAATCATTCCTCAAGAGTCTGCAGGGCTTCGACAGTGATTAGCTGAATACCAACATCTGAGCAGCCCTCTATTATTCCATAAGAAACATTTATGACTGAATCAAGACAAAAACAGTTTTATGAGTGCTGGTGTATCGCTCACTGTGAAGGACTTTGTCGGAGTTGTTTATTCACTTGTTACTCTGGCTCAAAAGCCCTTTCAGCAGGAGGAAACTCATACCCTTGGTGGCAGATGGGCCTAGGAAGGAAGAAATGTAACCATAAAGGCAGCAGAAAGCATAATTACTTTTTTTTCAATCGCGCCATGCTCTGTTTTGCATTTACAGAAACGGAAGAAGAGGATTGAACGTGATTTAAAAACAAAAAAAAAAACTAAACTCGATTTAGGTGGGAAAACAAAGGGCCCAAATAGGGGCATTTTGCTGCGACTTTGCAGACTTGGCTGGGAGTCACAGTCGCTGCACGCTGTGTGACATCTTCAGCCTTCCCGATGTTGATTTGCTAAGTCCCTCTTTTGTAAGCTGTTTTCTTTATGCGCCACATCCTCTCTGTCTCAAAGGTCCCCTCTGGGTCCATTATCTCCTGTGAATCCTATCGGCTCCCAAACACAAACAGGCCATTGCTGTGTTGTGTTGGAAGCGGCTGAGTCGGTTCGGTTGAACGGGGGGTTGGGGGGGCGGAGGTGCGGCTCGCGGAAGCGCACGCGGGGCTCACACACAGACATCTGCTGCCGGTGCTGAGAAAAGAAAACGCTCAAATTCTTGATGGGAAAATTGTCGTCTGCTGAGAGCGATTTGCTGCTGTCAGCTACAGTAGTCACTCCCAGGAAAACGGCTTTATTGTGAGACCAAAAAAAAAACACAGAAAAGAATAAATAAAATAAATTATACAGCTGTTTATGAGACTGTCGCAGTAGATTGCTGCTGCGCTCTCCCTCAGGACATCTCGCAGAGTCAGAAAGAGAGGAGTCCAATCTGCCAGCCGTTAATTCCTGGAAACAATACGCGTGATGCTTTTTTTTTTTTTTTTTACTGTAGAGCCTTTTTGTAGGCTTTCAACAACTTCACTTCAGTTTGACGTGTAATGGAGCCGAGTGCAAGGCAGTGGAAACCAATGTCTGCTCCCTTCTTTTTCCTTATTATGTGTCTGTTGTGGGAAAGAGGGGTACGTCTATACACATGGCTTCTCCTCCTCAGTCAAGGAGAAGTGAAGGGGAGCCCTCGGGGCAAACACAAAAACCGAAGGATCCGGAAAAGTCTTAGATGAGCATTAACACAAAGGCACGCATGTAAACAACAGTCGCTTGAGGAAAAGGCGAGCTGAAGTTTTTCAGCACCACGGACAGCTACCACCACTGAATGCTGTATACAGGATGAAATCCGCGTCCCTCTGGACTGCCTTCCCCTCAGTAAACCTGACATCCGGGTCCCTTAAAAGAAAAAACAACAGTCCATGCTAACAGCTTTAGCAACATTCTTCATTAATCTTCTAAAACCAGACTGAAGCTCCTCCCAAAATGCCATGGGTTTCCAGTCAGCTTTGCAGTTGAGTGAGAACTACTTTAGATTCTGGCCTTTATTAAGCCTTTGCTTTAAAGCACAAAAGCTGTAGGTTGCTGTAATACACTGAACATGCCACTGTGTTAAATTTCAAAAGAAATAGAAAAGTAATAGTTATTGGAAACTTTGCATGTTCCGTCCAAAAGACTTCCTCCACAGTCACCAAATTCCAAAGTTAAATGGAAAATGTAATTAGTACTAAACAGCATCAAAGGATACAATTTTCTCATTTTGATGCCAACTACTTTGCATGTGTTACGCCAGATTTGCATTGCGCTCTCAAAGAATAAAAATCATTCCTATACAAATGATTTAATCGTTTGAGTGAAAATTTAAATTCGCTCGTGCTAGAAAGCGGAAAATGCAGCTATGTGCTCCGCGAGATTCCACTCTGTCACCTCTTGATCCCTCTCTACAGATGATGTTGTTTGAGTTTTAAAAAGGAAGACATAAAGATTGCACGGGGAGAATGTCTTTGATTTCTGCATCCAAATATTCTACTCAACCGGTACAGTCATAGCCCTGTTTTTCCCCCCATTTATCTTCTTCTGTTTTTTGTTTTTTTTGCTTGCACAGAAAGTCATATTGTCTCGTACAGCGACCAGAAAACTCGCTGTCTGGCTAAACGGGAACTTTTATTGCCGTCCCTACCATGAATGGCAATTAGCTGCAGCAGGCTGGGGGGAAAAAAAACGTCGGGCAGAGTTGGTATGCAGAGAGCCCTGCAAAGTTAATGGACTTTTAAATCGACACTGTGCTCCAAATTCCCTCATTAATGCAATCCCTGGTCCCTGCCTACACGGACGTTTGATTTCAAAGGTCAGCTCTCAAATGTCAACACAGAAACGGTAAATAGAGTACACTTTTATGATGCGCGCAGTGTGTTTAAAGCATGTGAAGTGAAAGAAGAGGCAGAATGAAGAGACTCTACGGATGTGGCTTTACTTTTTGATGTAATTGGTCGCTTTTCTGCCTCTGTTCCAAAAAAATAAAAATTGCTTTTTTTTCTTGCTTTTTTTTCCCTAAACATAAACACAGATTGTAATTGATAGAGAATGCAGGACATGCAAGCAAAACATAAACATACATTTCTTTAGCATGGTCGCCTCTAAGCTACGTGCCTGGGGAGTTGCACACAGCTGCTGTGCTGTCAGTGCACAACAAACCTGGAAAATAAAATCGAATCTGAACCATGAAAATACAAATGCATCGCGATTTATTCTGTACCATCTTGTAAGGAAGCTCACTGAGTGACAACAAGCGATACCTACACAACTAACGCTGTCCAGCTAATGATATGATGTGTGTAATTTCATCAACTACTCAGGGAAGTAGAAGAGTGACTTACTTCTTATGTCACTTCAACATCTATTTAGTGGCACTCTTAGAATCCTCGTCCATTTAAAAGCTCCATTTGTGCCCACGTTTTAAAGTTGTACCCATTATGCAAAATTGTATTTTTGCACATTTCTGTACTTCCGTTTTGGTCTCTACCGCTTCTAGGAACAGTCTGAGTAATAAAAAAATAAATAAATAAATAACACTCAGCCATTTTTTCAGGAATAAGTAAATATTTTGTTGCCGTCTGGAAAACGAGTTATGTCAAAAACATCCTTATTGTTATGTCACAACTTTTGGGGACTACTCCTTTACCCAGCAACCCCAGCTGAGCTCAGCACATCTGCACATTAAAACGCTGCCGCTGTCCCAGCCCGACGTTCGGGAAGAGCGAGGCACATGTCATGCTCAGACAGTGAGGGCGTTGATTGGGTGTGCTGCCAGTTTCCGAAGCCAAGATTCAAACAGGATCTAAAACAGAAAATATTTAGAAAAATATTATGTAAGGGGAATTAAGTTCCTCTGGCGCAGTTGTTTAAAATTGTGTCAAAAGTCCCGGATAAACTAGTTGTGAATGGAGCAATCTGAAAAGTTGCCCAGAAAAATTCAGCTTTGGACATAACAGGGGACAGAGTGTAATAAAAATGAGAAAACACATCCAAAAACAGCCCAAAACACGAGAATAATGAAGTTTTGATGGAAAAATAATAATAATAACAGAACAATGACTGCAGATAGTGTCATAAAAAATAAAAAAATTAAAAAAAGAAAAGAAACACTGGGAGAAAATCCCAATGAAGACCAGAGTGCCACTAGGTCAGCTTTACTGAGCCTGGAGCTGGAATCGGGATTATGCTGTACAGAAAATCTTTATGTCCAGCCTTAGGCTGGACTCTCAAAGTTTTGACCCCCACAACTTTGACCAAAGACATTGGAAACAATGCCACAGGCCATGGTCGTAGTGAGAGGTATACAGTATAATCGAATCACCAAATCATTTTAGCTTGCGCATGAAAAAAAAAAAAAGTCCTCACAGACACTGATCCATTAATCTGTCCAAGAGAAGATGTGCTGTGAAAATGTACCTTGGTATTGATTGCACTGATGTTAGCTCTTGGCGCAGAGGGACACGGGAGCAGTTAGCAGAGTAGAAAGGAAAAGAAATTGAAAATGAGGCAGAAAAGCAGAATTTAAACATGGCTTGCAGCAATCAGGGACTATGTGTCTATTTTAATTTGTCTTCCTAATTATTTGATTACTGTTGTGCCTTCTCTAAATATAGACCCAGCGTGTTTGAAAGGCACTGCTTACACATTGTTTGTTTTTTTGTTTGTTTGTTTGTTGATAAAAAAAAACCTTGAACATAATGAAGGGGTCCTTGTTAAAGCAAAAAATAAAAAAATAAAAATGTCCCCTTCCTCAATAAGAAATGCATTCTACTAGAATGTTTTAAAATGTGTTCACACGCCTCTGGGGCAGGAGGGATTTCACATCCTGTCCCAGTTGAAAGGCCCTCATCTGACTCTCCAGATGTTTACCTCTTTCCCTTTCATCCCCCTTGCTTTGTTGTCAACAAAACAGAAAAGTTTTGTCTCATTAATTATTGTTTACTCTCCGCCTTTGTGTTGATGTGTCTCAAATGCCGCGTAGAAGAAGAAGAAGCGGCGCCTCGCATTCATCCTGGGCCGAGGAGATGCGAACACGGAGGAGGAGGGGTGAAAATGACGAAGCACGCACTTCCCTGCCTCGCCGAAGCCCGTCAGAAGGGCGGCCTGCGCTTACCGGGTATTTTATTTGGTGCGTTTGTTAAGCTGTTTTGTTAACGTAATAGGAAATCGGTTAAATTGGTTACACTTTAAGCCACTTTGAAGACAATATGCTTAGGGATCATCTTGTAGATGGTGATTTTTTTATTTACTTATTTTTTTAAAAAAGCACTTCTGCAAAAATGATGCTGCCGCCTCTGTACTTCAAAGCCGGGATGACCTTCTCTTATTCCTTCAAATAAAACAGTCATTATGGCCAAACAGCTACGTTTTCATTTCATCAGCCCACAGCCGTACATCTCCTAAGCAATAACTCCTTGGTCCTGGAATGCATGATTAAACTGCAATGTGTGTGTGTGGGGGGAGGGGGGGGTGGTTTACGCTATTTTTGGAGCTTCTTAATAGCTCAATGGCCTCTCAGTTCATGCTGGTACAGTTCATGCTGGTACAGGTTGTATTTGTAGGACAATGCGCCATGTCGCAAAAGTCAAAATCATCTGGAACTGATTTAATGAACGTGATAATTGGATTGCTGCACTCCAATGACCCCCCAAATGCCAATAGTGCACCTTTGGGATGCTTGTCTAGCAGTAGACTCACGTCATAGATCTGCAGTCAACTAATCATGATGGACCGCTATGATGTCGTCATGTTGTTACGGAGTAATTCAGAGAAAACCTAGGTAAATCTATACCACAAAAAGTGTTGAGCTCTTGAGACGAAAATCCAAGCCAGTACTAGTAGGGTATATACCTAAATAACAATAATAAAATTAAAAAAAAGAGTGCATGTCTTCTGAACCAAAGTCTTTTCTTGCAAAATCTTGCATGTCTTTCAAGCTAACAGCCATGCAGAACTCTTAAGCTAGATCAGACATTAAATATGATATATTTCCTTACTGTTGGATTTCAAGAGGGAGAGGTTGATGTTTTAATTACTTTATCAACCAAGCAGTTTTTTTTTTGTTTTTTTTTATGCTGCCATACCAGCTGAGCGCACTCTGCATGCAGCCATTTGCTTGACTCTCCTTTACTTTCTCTTCTTAAAACTGAGATCAATCTTGACTGTATATTTAGTGGCCGGTGGAGAATAGCATGTAAGTCGGTAGACAACTGAACAGCGCGGAAAAACTACGTATCATGTCAGAAATTGCAGTGGCATGGCTTTACACTGGACAATATACTCAAATGCGAGCAGAAAAGACAAAAGTAATGGCGCTGTCAAAGAAAGGCTATTTTGGTGACAGCTAAAATTGGATCATTGCACTGCAATCTCTCAGGGACATCATTGTGGCCATGAAAGGGAAATCCACAACATTCAGATTATGTGTGTCAGATTTCTCTGAATGTTCAGCTGCTTGCATTGATTTTCTGCTCTTCCTGCTTGACTGATTCTCCGGACTCACTTATCTATTAGTTTTTGGTCCTCCATTCAAGATGAAAGGAACAGAACAGCTTTTTGGGCGAGTGTCCCTATGTTGTGCGTGCGTGCGTGTGTGTGTGCGCGCGTGCGTGTGCAAACTCCAAAGCAGCTGCCTGTCTACTATTGTCTAGACAGAATCGTGCACTTGCATACCGAGAGAGGGAGTGAAATGCCGAAAGCTGCCTCTGTCGATAATTAAAGCCACAGTCGGAAACGTAAAAGTGAAGTTGCTGCACAACTTCAAAAAATAAAAATAAAAAATTAAAGCAGTCCAGGGATTTAAGGCAACGATCGGCTTTTCAGCATAAAACACTCAACAAACATAACAGCATCGAGTTAAGGGGATTATGTTCGTAAGGCTTGCAAAGTTTCCGGTACAATGCTATCAACTGTGCGCCACACTGTGCCTTTTCTGGGTGTTTTCCACCACATGAGGCAGAACTGATGTCATAAACTGCTTCATTATTCTTTGTATGTAAAACCAGATAGAGGAATACTTCCAGTGTTTCTGCTGCGGAAAGTCTGACACAGTTTTTTTTTTTTTTTTTTTTTTTTTGCCCGGCAACTCCTCAATCCTCTGGCATCTGCTCTCCATCTTTAATGGAATCGTCTAGCGCGCCATCCCCAAATCAGCCCCCATAATGCCTTGCCGTCTACATGCCCACGGGTTATGTCTGTGTCACGCTGTAATGGTTCCTCCTTATCTGACACACAGTTATGCAAATATTAGGTTCCACCCATATATCTGGTGACTGGAGCTTCCCTTGCTCGCTCTCTCTCTCTCCTTCCATTTTTTCCACTGATTATACAGTGATAGGCTCACTTGCCCTGGAATAGACTGCTGGCGTAGAAAAGTGATTAGTCATATCTTGTGTTTGCAGCAATGTAAAACCCAACGCCGCCTGGCCTCTATTGTCGTTTCCGTTTTGCGTGCGTGACAGACTGCCGGACAGTTGAAAGCAGATGAAAAATTCCCTTTTAGCCTAAGTATTGCATGCAACATGTGGCGTAATAGATTGAACAGAAACGGCAAATAGTCTGAAACCATAAAGGCCGGGGGGTGTCGTATCGCAGCAAAAGTCTTATTGCAATTATGATGCGGCTCGCAGGTATGGATCCATAGCAACAGAAAGAAAGCTAATGCTGTAAACAAGTTTCTCACTAGGCTTTAACGTACCTGACAGCAGATGAATTTCACAGCACAGCAATATGTCAAGGAGATTGACTGGAACCTAAGTGAAAAATGTCCAAAAATTTCAGAAAGTTGCAACCTAAAACTTCATGGGGAGAGGAAGAGGAGGGGGGGAAAGTCATGATGCATTTCTCGCTAGTTTTGCATGGCTATCCAAAGCAATCTGCTCTGGATAGAGCTCAGTGTTTGTCTCAATGCTGAGCCATAAGAACTGACCATAACTGAGGCAAGTGCAGTTTGTTGTGCTTTTGGTTGTTGTTCCGGTTCTTTCTTCACCTGCTGCTTGAGTCGATTCCATCATTATTACTGGGTTAATATTGGCAGTTAATTACAGTCAGTTACTTTAGGTTGTTTTTATGTGACAATGTAAATCGTTTGGTGATCAGAAACATGTTTGTCTAAGAAAACAATGACAGAATCATTGTGCAGCTCTTCCTTGTCTCGTTATAATTAGCTACAGTAAGAAGCAGCTATTTATCTTGACCAATAATCATCCAACTCCTTTAAGTTTCAATTTTGGCAGTTTTTTTTTTGTTTTTTTTTAACTCATTAACATTCATATGTCTTGTACCTTCATCAGCAAAAAGTAATGCATGCAACTTGTAATCACAGCATTTGTTTATTTATTTTCCATAAAATGAACTAACGTCTTTGCTTGAAAACACATTTCATAATTGTTTTGTTGCTCTGTTGACTGCTGAGTGCAGACATGACAGTGTTTCATGAATTAAATCAGATTTTTTTAAAAGATGTGCCTAAATGATACTTAGGTCTGAGTGACTCAAACCTATAAAAGAAAAATTCATCAAGAGAACTAATTATATAATAAATGCTCCGTACATTTCGTACATATCGCAACATAGCAATATTTAAAATATATATATATATATATATTTTTTAATATTCAGTTAATGTAGCCTGGATTTCAGTCTAAAATGTTGCCAAATGTGTGTTTGGACTTAACATTGACAGATGACAGTTATATTCATGTGCAAACAGAAACGGATGAACGGATGTTATGTTGTGTCACGTTAGTTATTTTCTATATTATGCATCCTATGCTACACAAATATATACACTATATTCTAAATGTCACATCATTGTTTTTATGCTATTCTGTGAAGCTATACTGTTCTACAATGGGACCCTATGCACTGCTGTACAAGGCAAGACAATGCGGCATCACCATATCCTGTGTTATCCTGCATTGTGATGTACTTCATGCCTTGTTATTTTGCTGTGGACTGCTGTGCTGTAAAGCAACGTTGCCATGTTATGCAACTGAACATTCTGATGTACTGTATCACACCGACATACCGCTGTGCCATAATCCAATGCAATGCAGGGTTACTCTATGCTATGTTTTACAATGTGGCTCCAATCAATTCATGCTGCTTTTACAATATACTGTGACATGCAATGCTATGCTGCTGTGCTTTATGTTTTGTTTTTTTGTTTTTTTTTCTGTTATGTTATCCATCCTTTACGTCTCATGCCGGCGTATGTTGCTTTATGTCAACAAACAAACAGGGAGCTTCGGTCTTGTTTTATTAACACGTAAAACCATCTAATCAGCCCTAATCCTAACGTCCTTCAGCTTCAGCTACCACGTAAGACTTTGCAAATTGAAACAGCTGAATCGACAAGCATGACGAATCACAAGGCGCGATCGGTGACGTCGATGCGCTGTGTTGTCACGCAGCCGCCGTACTACGGATTTTAATTAGTCAGATAATGTGTTGATGAGAATCCATCTGGTCCGGCAAATCTCTCCTGAGGCTCGATTCGGTCAGGTAATAGTGCAACGCGTGGTTGGTGACAGCACGACTGAAGGATGTAGTAGAGGAGGACGTGAGGAGTAAAATAACAACCTGCCCCTTTTTTTTTTTTTTCCCCAGTTTCACCCTGACTCACACACGCACACACACACCAAACCACTCCTCTCCCTGCTCTCTAAAGCACACAAACTCCATCTCCCTGAGGGGTAGTGATCTGTGACTCCTCAATGTTCTGTGCACATCTGAGATGACAGCACACACAACACGGCCAGCGCTCGAGTCTGGGGTTCCACATGATCACCCACAGCAGTACTGTACAGCAAACAAGATACTACCAGAGTGTGTACAGACATGGCAACAGTGCTGGAATTCTTCTGAATCCAACTGTGTAATGCTCAGACTGGGCTGCATGAAAAAAAAAAAAAATGCAAATCCAGCCTCTGCTCTTTCTAGGGCAGCAGTGAAGCCAGATGCAGAGCCTTTTACTTGTCACGATGCTAATCTTTCTGATAGACATTTGCACGTCGTTCTCATTTATTCGGTCATTGAGCTTGATCTCCCCCATGATGACTTTGCCTTGTAGAAAAGCAGAAGACAAGAAAAATCAGGAGAGTGCTTTGTTTCTATTCGGTTTGAGCACGGCGCTACTACACTGCCTTGCAAAACTTTAAAGAGAAACTTAAAAAGAAAAAGTCAAGTTAAAAGCACATTCAGCATCGCAATGATTTCCATTGGGATTTCAGGTCACATGTCAACATAAAGAAGTGCAAAAAATTGTGAAGTGAAAGGAAGTGGACTTCAAAATTTACATTTCCAAAAGAAAAAATCTGCAAAAACACAAAACACATACTATTTTACTGGTGTTCCTTTAATTGTGGTTGAAGCCGTCTTGTGTCTGCAAACAGCTTTATTATAGATTCTCAATCAGATTTAGGTCTTTGACTGGGCCGTTCTGATTCTTAAATATGCGTAAATCAAATTGCGGAAACATCACCACACCATGCTGCCACCACTGTGTTCTCTTATGTGGATATAATGTGCAGTGGTTATGCTCTTCACATTCAAGTCATACGAGATACTGAAGTAAAAGTAACTGTTTTTACAGTTAAAATAATTTTCTATCATGATTTTATTTTTTTATTTTTTTCAAACAAATCAGTGCAAACCCTGTGAGAGCAACACTTTGACGCTGAAACTTCAAAAAGTCTTTTTTTTTTTTTTTTGTGGTCCATATTATTCACCCCAATTTCACAGAATAAGTGGGAGAAAATATTCTCCCCCAAAGACATGAAACATATGTTTTCCCAAAAGCACAGGAAACTGTGTCACCGCTGTAGATGTGCACATTTATATCTGTATAATTTAAAAACCTGAGACAGTTTCCCCTCCTTATTATCGGCGGAGGTAGGAGCAGACCAGATTCAATTTAAGGGGAGGTAGTGGATCATGAAGGCATTTCACCATTCGGGAACAAATTTGATATCCGTCTGGAAGTCAGAACCCGGAACGGCGGTGTTGTCAGAAAAAGTAAAATGCTGCTTTATTTGCCATTCCAACTCCAATTTCACATCATTGCCCCAAACTTTTTTTTTTTTTTTTGATCCTATCATTTTCTTGACTTTTTTTTTATATATATTTTCTGCCTTAGCACTCTTTTTCTTTTTTTTTGACACTCATGATCAAATCCTTATGGCTCTGCCTAAATTGCATCTTATGAAACTCGGACCAATTACATTTTAAAAAATATTTTTTTACAGCATCGGAGGGTTGCACGAGAAGAGCAAGGAAAAAGGTGCGACTCTGATCCTATTTGATCGTTACCTCTTCTAAGATCACACTTTCTGGCATGTCTCCAGTTTTGGAATAGCTGAAGAGATGATGGAGCTGAAAGAATACTTAATGCATGTGTAAAATTGAGAAATTTAATTAAGATTTTGGTTTTATTTCCAGAATTTTCTTTTTGTTGTTATTCTAAGATTTGATTTTTTTTTTTTTTGACATTATGTATAAATATTTGCTGTACTGTTTCTGTCTGTATTTAAAGGCACTTTTGTCGAAAAGGCTGTTTTTTTAACGATGACAATAATGGCGCTAATCCAGTCCTACTAAGCAATGTGAGGTTTTACATAGTTATCTAATCAGAGAACATAACTTACACAAAAAGCAGACTTACTTCTTTGTAAAACTTTTTTTTTTCCCTTTAACTTTAAATTTGTATTGGGACAGAATTTGCTGACCCCGCTTTTATTAATTTACTGTTTGGTTTTATCGGCTCTTATTCAAGTTGAGGAGGCAGAATTACAGCATCGTATTTATGGCTGCTGGGTTTACACCTCTTCATCATCCATCCACTGTGTTCAGTAAGGGCTTCTGTGTTTATGATCAACACCAGGAGGACGTATAACGATAACTAAATAGTCCCAGATTGTTCGAATCCTTTTATTGAGACCTTACGTTTCCTGCACACTTGCCCCAAGCTCCGGGATGCACTGCTCCTGATATACAGATTTTGTTTTTGGCGATAAATTATTATTTTTTGTTTCCCCACTAAGAAAATACACACACTTCAGGAGTTACAATGGGAGATTTAAGAATTTCTCAAACATGCCTAAAAGAGTCAAAGCAACACTTCAGGTAGATGAGGGAACAATATTATAACATAAAAGTCAATTTGACACAATAGTTCCCTTTAAAAGAAGATCCTGAGCGAGGCTAAGGCAGTGCAAGATTAAAGAGTATTTCAACAACTTTTGCAGATGGTGGGTTATTGGAGAGTGTTTAACTGTTTGGCCATATGTTGCGTAACATTTACAAACCCACAAGACACTGAGAATCTTTGCTCACGAAAACCCAAGCTCTCTTCCTTTCTGTTTTGATAAATCTAGTCGATAATCCAGTTCACAACCTGAATTTATTTTTCTTTTAATGCCCAGTTCTGTTTCAGGACAGACACCCACAGGCAAACAGCGCATCAGACATGGAAACACCCATACATGCACATCTACACCTAAGCTCCTTGGAGTGTCACGAATAAATGTGCATCGTCTTGAATTGCACCAGCGTACGAGAGTTGAACCAGACGCCCATCTTAGAAACTTTTGCAAAGCAAATGTTAAACATAATAATTCATAAAAGTCTCTACAAAGATGTTGTTTGTCTGCCGTTTGAAGTTAACTAAATAAATCTGTCGCGCTGATGCAGATTTTCTCTGGAATTTATGCATCGTTTGTGTTTTCATTTTCTCAAGATTAATGGAGCACAAATTCCAGAAGTCTGTGGAAGCCAAGAACCACCTCTTCAGCAGTACTCACTTTGCCAGCTTTCCAGTTGTATTTTAATTTTCTAAGTAGTTTTGTTGATATTATGATTGCTATCTAGGCTTATTTAGCACACTATCACTAAAAAACATAATACAAATTTATGGTTTTTGCCTGTATTTCCAGTCAACATAAAGCCTAAAATCATCTGCAATTTTTTTTTCTCTCTCTCTCTCTAAATGCATAATTAGTTCTCAGCAAACATACATTTTAATTGCTGTCTGGCCTTTACTCCTTAGCATTTTAAAACCAACATAAATGGTTTTTTAATGCGTCAACGTACATGCAAAAGCTTGTGCATGCCAAGAATGGCAAGTGCCATCATTGAACTATCAAGTTGGCGTGACACCTTTTAGAAACCAGGAGGGGGAAACGGTAAAAGAAAAAGAAAAAAAAAAAAGGAATAAGACAAGAAAGACGATAGAGCTTAGTGACGAGGGAGCCAGGCGATGCAAAATGAAAGCAGAGCAACAGAATGGAAATGGAGAAAAGTAGGAAGGAGCCAGTGAGAAAGATGTGTTTAACTGCAGGGGTTTGTGTAGGAGTGATGGGAGACCCTGTGGGGCCCGGAGGTAATCTGCAGGTTTATGCGCTAGCTCTCCAGGACCTTGCAGGTGCACTGCAGTAAGGATGTCAAAACTGTTTTTTTTTTTTGTTTTTTTTGTCACATTTGAATGAGCACAAGTACGGTAAGTAAATAAAAAAAATATGATCCTAAAGTCCCCCAGCAGAACTTACTCTGCTCCTTCTGTTGATGCCAGAGGTTAATCCAGGTAATAAAAAGAGTTAAAAAAAACTTTTGCTGGAAAAAATTTAAGTTTACTCTACTTTTGTTACCTACCAAAAATATGGACATGTTTTCAAAGTAAAAAGCACAAGATAAAGTCATTGATATCACAACTCCAGGCTTTAACACTTCCACTTTCAGCTACTTAGCAGATTTTAGCTAATATTCACAATATTAAAACCTTTTCATCTACTTTCATTTTTGCACAGTTTTGCGAGGAAATCGTCCTAACAGGAAAAAAAACACCACTTTGTTGTTTTTTTTTTACTGACTCAGTTGTGTAAAATGTCAGGAAATTAATTCATTAACAACCCAGTCAAAGTTCAGAAATGTTTAAAATCTTAATAAGCCTGAAGCCTTTAAAAGATTAGAGAATTTTTCTAATAAACTTTCAGTAGATCAGACCACAGCAATTTGGTTTTTAGGTTAACTGAAGAAAGAGGCTGTTACTTAACAACAAAGCAAAGCAATTGCACAAAATACTGCTGGAGCGAATTCGCTCTGCACTGAGCCTGAAAACTCTCCTTATTTGACTCCTTCTCACTGATACCAGCAACAACAAATAAAAAAAAAATCTGAATGTTGTTACTACAAACCAGTTCACCTTCCTCAAATTAAACACAAGGCCACTTTGCCACTGATAGTTTTTAAAGAAAAAAGGGCTTTTCCAATGGATTTTTTTTTACATGTTTCATTTTTTTTTTCCAGAGGTCAGCAATGCAGAGAAGCTTTTCCCAAATCTGTTTCAGGTTCAGAGTGTGAGAGAAAACCTGAACACGACTTAGCAGGGTATTCCATACTCGGCAGGTCCGTTACTTTACGATCCTCTGATGATCATCTTGAACTGGTTTCTGGAAAATTAAGATAAAAAATAAAAAAATAAAAAAAATATTTCCCTGCTGAAGACGTTTTTTTTTTTTTTTTAACACTACTTTTGAGAAAAAGAGCTAGAGGTCAGACATAAACACCGACTCTCATTAAGATAAACAGGTACGCTGCAGGCGGCGTTTCCGGACCTGAACGCCCTTGGCGCTCCGTCTGAATTCGGGCTAGCTTATTTAATCGCACGCCGCTGTTTGAACTGTCTGTTTGTGTTTACACCCGCGGTCACCGACAATTCGCTCTCAGTCTTTTGGAAAAATTTAAATGGAAAAGACCCCCATTTTTATTTAGATTCCACTGCAGTGATAGGTCCCTGTTCGCCCTATCTCTCGTCTCTTCCCATTGCCCTGAATGAAATGAGAAACAATGAGATTTAATCACCCCATTCTCCTTTTGCAAACAATTAGATTGGGCCTTTGTTTTCTTTCAATTTGATGAGGGAATCCGACACCGCTCTTCCCCCAACAGTCCACGGTCATGCATTATGGAGATGGCAGAGTGTGCTCGTGTTAATAGGAATTGACAGGAACCACTGCAGGAAATAACAGAAGCAGGCCTTCTCCGGCACCCCACCCAGGACACCACTCTCCATCATACGCATACATGCCCCTTCAAAGAAAGACAATGGCAGCAGTGCACAACAGGAGACGTCCTCATCAATTATGAAGGAGCTCTGAGTACCATCCATTACACCCAATCAGCCTAAGAAATCACTGTTTTACCTCTGGTAGCAGTTCTCTGTTCATTAGGAAACCCATATGCACATCGGTTAGACGATAAGCCAGGATCACAGGAACACGACTGCCATCTGAATGCCGGTTGCATTTCTTAGTCTATCTCACAGTCTATCAGTGACCTCAATAGGGATTCAGTAATTGAGTAGAAAAAGGGGAGTTTGTCAAAAAAGCAGGAGAAACTGGTTGACTAAAGGGGCTGCAGAAAAGGTGGGAATGAAGATGCTTCTGCTGAAAGTGTATACAGCAACAGATACCGTGTAATTCTTACTGATGTTTTTAACCTTTTATCTATGCTCACATTTTCAACTCTTTTCAGACATGAGAAACACAAATTAAAATGCACGAAGACATTCAAAGCAGTCGGCCATGAGACGGACACCAGCAGCAAACAGGTTTCATCTTAATTGATGTAAAGAGCATGCGAGAGTCGTTAAGAGTCTGTCATATTAGCAAGACAGCTAAATCTTCTTCTTTTTCTTTTGTAAGCAGAAAAGAGAATGTCATTTTCTCTAATAGGCTGAGATGTTTAATTATGCCAACAAAGGGGCCAAGCAACAGGGCTGTGTTTTGGAGCCAGAATTTTGTAATGGCCTTTTCACTTCCTGCCAGCATGACTCATCTTAGAGAATGTGATTTAAAAGATGCGCCTGATTTGCCCGTGAAATTCCAACATTTTCTTAAAGAGGCGGCGCGTTTAAACTAGCTGACTGGAGTGCTTTATATGCTATCTTACAATG
This sequence comes from Poecilia formosa, assembly GCF_000485575.1. NCBI lineage: Eukaryota > Metazoa > Chordata > Actinopteri > Cyprinodontiformes > Poeciliidae > Poecilia > Poecilia formosa. Next base: position 1,434,719 of record NW_006799980.1, on the reverse strand, counting down.
TTTTGGTTTTTTTATTATGTTTCTCTTTAAAATTACTATTTAGCATTAAGACAGTGGTTGAATGTTCAATTTTTTTTTTTTTTTTTTGGTAATCGCTCTCTATTCCAAAACAAGCATGGACTGTAAAATAAATTGAATTCGAAAAGATGAGGATGAAAAATCTAGACTATTCCTACTTTATGGTCCCCAAAACCTGCACAACGGTCTTTACTGACTATTCACACGCTTTTGTTATCGGTTTTCGAAGGAAACTCATGGCTACTTAACATCGCCAATACGCCACCCTCAACTCAGGCTTGTAACCAACCCTCACAAGAGAAGACACTTTGGAGACAACAAAGTGGTATCCATCACCGGAAAGATACCAGAGAAAATAAAACAGCGCCAAGGCTACTTGTATGATCGGAGGCTGTCGTGTTTGCAGGGATTTATTTTATTTTTTTCAAATCAGTGGGTATATGTGCAGACGGACACATCCTAAAAGCCATTGAATCGTCAAAAGGAAACAACGAGCCGTTCGTCACAAGCGTCGGGACGCACCAAACAGTGGAACGTCATCGTCTGCCGGAGATTACGCTGCTCTACGCAACACACGAAGAAGCGACGAAAGTATTCCTTTTTAACCCAGAATGCCTGGTGGCCGATGCTACGGATCAATTCGCCCCATGGAGTCAACCACCAGGTCCTTGCTTCCGTAGCCGAGTTAGGTAAATGGAACATCAATAAAAAGAGGCAATGTAAAGCAGGCGCAACAGCAGAGGGGGAAAAACTGTGGCTGTTGTCAGGTAACCATCAAAGGTCTGCGAGTGCATGCAGCCTCCCTCGGAGAGCCGTCGGGACTCATTTTTTGATGCGGTTGCATTGCGCTTCATTATGCATGCCATATTGAACCAAACCAATAAGGTAATCAAGGTGAATCAAATATTCATTGGGCCACATCGCACTGGAGGCCACGGCGCGACCCCAGTCAGAGCAGCAGGAGACGCATCAGAGCCAATAAAGCCCGACGGCGGAGAGGAAGAGGTGCAGAGGCAGAAAATGTGTCTCGTCCTGAGGAAATATAAATGTTAATTTAGAGCAAAGGAACTTTTGTAGGTGTAAAAAAAAAAAAAAAAAAAAAAGGCGGGTGTTTTTTTTTGTTTGTTTGTTTTTGTTTTTTTTTCTTTTTTGGAGGATTTTTGTCCAGATTGTACTGAATTAAAGAAATATCACAGAGCTGCTTCACATCACCTAGCAACAGTAAAAAATATAAATAAATAAAAAAATAAAAAAATAAATGTTTCTTTGTCCTGCTTAGTGCTGTATGCAGAATTGTGCTTTTGAACAAAGACGCTGCTGTGACGTCAGACGTCCTTCCAACACCATCCAAGTCAAGGTAAGACTGTTAAAAAGGGGAAAACCGCGGCGGGTTAAAACAGTGTTGATGAGCTGGAAGCACCGCATCATCACCGCCTTTTGTCACCACCTATCTTGTTTTGTGTGTGTGTGTGTGTGTGTGTGTGTGTGTGTGTGTTGTTTTGGCCCCGCTCTTCCCATCATGCCTCATCGCCAGAGCGCTTGCTCCTCGCCGCTTTCCGTCTTGATCCCCTTTTATATCCTCTTGCGGGGAAATCAACCACATGCACATAAACAAAGCTGCACTGCGGAGCACGCACCCAGGTGTGCGCACAGAAACACAGACGCATCATTTCCCCCGCGCCACGGGGGTGACAGTAACTTCTAGCGCCGCAGCTTCGTCTTTCAGGTGGTAATTAGCAGCTATTGTTGCCGTTCTGCTAATCAGAAATCTCACACACCGATGAGGGTCATTATCTCGCCATCAGGGGAAAAACAGACTCGCCTGGCAGGGGTGTGTGTGTGTGTGTGTGTTTGTCTATTTGTGCGTCAAGCGATATGTGCTTTGATATGGTTCACGGGCGTTTCAAATAAAATTACAAAATAGGATTTTTTTTGCTTTTTTCCCCCATCACTCGCATGTGGAAAGTTTAATAGCTTCTTTGATTCTTGCTGTTTGTTGTGCCTTTAGATACACGGCCGTTCTTTATTCTGAAAAAGCTCTGAGATGAGCTGAACTCTAAGCAAAGGAACCGGAATTTCAAGAATTAACTAAAATGCTGAAAGCGGCTGCTGATGCAGAACCCGCAGGAATCAATAAAATGGCCTCCAACAGACAAAAGGAACGGCTGCGCTAGATTGTATTAAATCTAATTAAATAGGTTTTTTTAAATAGGTAAAGGAGAAAGGCAAATGTCTGTATTATATTCAGTAGAGGAGGAATGCATTTATTTTCTCACAGTTCATCCAAGACTATTTTTTTTCAATTAAAAGAAATCCCACGACACATTTACTGACTTTTGTCAAACTGACCAATGTAAGTTTAAGCAGAGAAGAAGAAAAGTTGGAGTTTTTGATTTAAAACTAAGTCAAACTTTAAATGATCTAAACTAAAAATATAAAATCAATTGTAAAAACAACAAACAAACAAACAAACATGTTTGTTTGTGGATCATGAGTCTATTGAATAAATAAATAATTACAATAACTTGAGCAACTTCAACAATGTCTCTCTTAGATACTTTTGCCAGTTCTAAGTCCTAATAAAGTGAAGAGCTGGAATTATATACATTAAAAAAAAAAACAAAAAAAAAAACGAACAACAACATGACTATTTACAACAAGATAATGAGAACAAATTTAAAAGTGGAGATCATATCTTTGAAAACTGTGACGGATGCCGTCTTGTTAGTGCAGAACGTGCCAACGGCTCATTTTGATGTCGCTTTGCGCTGGTTTTTAGGTTCAAACTTTGATATTTTACAAAGAAAAGGAAAAAAAAAGCCACGGCCTTTCCTCTCAAGGTTAAAGTAGGTCTATGCTGCCCACACAGATACTAAGAGCGAGCCGTCAGCAGAGACACAGCTTAAACTTTGTGAGGACTTATGTTGGTCATTTAGCCCAGCTGATTTTTGCTGCCCAGTTTTTTGTTTTTCTTTAAATGGACCAGACAGACCAAAGACAAGCAGAGAAGTTGCTGCTTTCAGCTCCTCACCAACCATCATAACTGTTTCATTTAAATAATTCATTAAGCAGGCTCCTTAACTTCCTCATGGCCGCAGTTACATAAAGATGGCACACATTAATTTTACTTTTGTACAGCACAAGTTGATGCTAAATACAGAGCTAAAAGCTATCACAGTAAGAAACATAGTCTAAATGTTGACATTTTATGTTGTCAAAAAACAAACAGTTCTTGTAAAAGCCCTTATAAAATACAGTTTATGTGAAGAAGGACAACAGAAGAGAATAGAATAGATGCTTGGTCATGGGATAATCCATACAGCAATTTGTTTGTGAGGTCGTGTCGTATAAGTTTTCAATTTTAACCAGAACAAGAAAGCATGAAGGCATAACACTCCACCGGCTCCCGTTCCGTTACTGAATTGATTGTTGGATTCAGTTGATTTTTTATTTATTTTTTCCTATGGAAAATGTTCCTGATCACTGATCACTACATATCTACTGTGTAACCAGTGGTACTCTTTTGTCCAGAGTGCCACTGGTATCGGTTCAAGTTGAAAACCAGCTATTCCCAGTGCAATTTATTTCAATCACAATGAAACCGAATAACCTTACTGTCACAAAAGAGAGAGAGGAAAAAAAAAAGGTGTCTACTTAGACCAAAGTCTTTTTTCTTTCTTACATGAAGGTTAATTGTTCATTTATATAAACCATCCAAATCAGAAAGGGATTAATAACTAATGGACTCAGAATGAGGAAGAAAATTGTGCTTGTTCTCCTAATTCAAAGCAGTGGTACCCAATTTATATTTATGTCCTTGGGATGGTGCGGTTTGGAAAAGCTGCAGGGCTTCGTGGTGCACAAGATATTGCTGCCTCTTGTGGAGGGCATCTAGCTACTCCGGGGATCGGCCGTCTGCTTTAATAGGACCTTCAAGGTCCCACGCACAAACTGAAAAGCCGGTGCTGGGGACCTGGGTTTTAGGGTCGTGGGATTGGGCCCGGCATTACTCTTCTCTCGCTCTCTCAAACGCTGTGCTTCTTCTTGCTGGAATAATTCATACTCTGATCAGCACTTTTTTTTTTTTTTTCCTAATCCATCTTTATAGATCTTAGTTGTTTTCGGTTTGTGCCTCTTTAGGCATTGGGAGGAAAATAAATAAACCTCTATGAAGAGGTTGGCTTGTCCTTGCGTCTTGCTGGAGCAAACCACCGAATGGAAATGACCAGAGTTTGCATCCCAAACAGGGTCAGCTCGAGGCTCCCGTCTCTCCTCCGCCTTTCCCTTCTGCCAACACGTGCTTCTTCCTGAGACGCTACGAGTTCAACCATTTTTGTTTCACTGCGGCGAACAATGAAAAGCACACAAACTCTTTGCATGCTTGACATGAAATACCTCTAGGTGGGTTAGGTGGAACTGTGGTAGATGGGTTCCCGCAGAGTTTTACCCAACTTCCAGCTGACGGGCGCAGCGTTTATACGCTCTGTTGACTACAGAGGAGTTTACGGTCCGATCAATCAACGTGTCCAATTTGTGTGGATAGACGTTTCACGATGACTTCCACGTTGTTATCGTTTTGTCTGTTGTTCTTCGTACATGATAGACAATTTTTTTTTTTTAAACTCACAATGCAACTGTTTTTCTCTAACCGGTTCTTTAGAACACTCTTTGTTTGCTTGTCGTTTTATCTCTGGACTGGTTGTAATGTGTTATTTCTTAAAGGCAGATTTGTTAAACAGAAAATGCCTGTGTTTGTCTTTACAGCTACCAAAGCAGTGTTATCAGTGGACTTCACCCTCTGTTAATGGTTCACTCTTAAAGTAAAAAAAAAAATTAAAAAATCCGAGAATGACGCCCTTTTTTTTTTCTTCTGAAAGGTTAAATTGGGGTGTTATAGATCCCCCTCCTTTATTAGCTCTGCTGTGACATGCTCCTTTCTTCAGCCCAGAAGGACTGATTGAGGTTTTAAAGACTCAATCCCAGTTGAAATGCAATCGCAGAGGCTTTTAATTAGATAAAGCTTGGCTGGTTTGAACATATACTTTACAGCCGTGTCAGACTAAAAGGGTCTGTGTGCCGTAAATATTGCCCGAGACATTAATAGAATTGAGATTAGAGGGCGGAATATGTGGATCAGTGCTAAAAGGCAGCCAGCAGTGTGCCGACTTCATCCACTGAGCTATTTATAGCTAAGAAAATGGACGGCCCCATTAATATAAGGCTTACCCTTTCTGGAAATGTAAATCACCGGGGCCAATAGCTCGATGTGTGCAGCTATATTGCAAAGCGCCAGCGTGAACTGTTCTGTTTGACTGATTTACAGTAGCCAGGGAAAAGGCAAAGATAATTGCTTCATTTCTGTGTATTGGCCTTAAGGACAGATGATGTGTTTTTAAGTCAATTTGATGTCTTGGCATTTTCCTTCCAACTTCTGCCTGTAAAGACGGGTTCTGCGTCTAGGACGAGTCTTAAAGCCGCAAGGGAGGCGTCATGGCTGCGTGCCGTTTCAGCAAGGTTGCGCGAGGACAGGCCAGTCCTTCTGCGACACGGACAGAAAAATAAATAAATAAAAACCTACGCGTCTAAAGTGGCATTCGAGTCATGTTGAGCCCTCACTCATCTGCGTCCCATCGTTTCTGCCCTTGATGTTTCTATTATGCACCAAGAGAGGGAAAATGAGCGAACACAAAAGACGTAGAAAGAAAGGGAGAGAGAGGGAGAGAGAGAGAGAATAAGAGATCAGATCACAGCCTCAGTGGACACTTCCACAAGGCTGAGAGCTAATCAATAAGCTCTGCATTTCAAAACTGCATGGGATTCGGCCCAACATGGCTTGTTTTCCAAAAGCGCAGACTCCCGGTTTAATTGAGAGGGATCTCGCGTCCAATCAGGGGCTCGGTGTCTGTTCTTTTGAAATGACTTGTCATCTTTTCTCTCTTTCAGCGGCGTATCAGTTTCTCCTTTGCTCTCTAATCCCCCTCTCCCTCCTCTCTTCTATCTAGCTGTCATTACTGTCTGAGTAAAAGCTGTATGCAGCCCCGGTACTCTGCTACTGTACACCTTTCCAATACATGTGCTGGATGACTCAGAGCGCACATTTAAGCTGCACTCATCCAGGTAAATCAGATTTGTGTCTCAAATGCGATCATTTGCAGTGATTGTCTGCACATCAGAGCGGATTTATCCGCGCGGTCGATGCCGGTTTATCTGCATAGGTTCCTGTGTAACAACATTCCAACCACGGCTTCCCTTCATGCACCGTTCAAAGGAACCATTGCAAAATACCAGCAGACTGTTTCAGAACCCGTCAAGTGGCTGCTGTTCTATACCGCCTCTGTTCTATACCTAGGAGCTGGCAGGGGCCAATGAGATGAAATATCAACAGGGAGGTCAGTGCAGGATCAAATCCAAAGCTGTGGTCACCTGTGTCTTGAGTATACACACTTCAATTTCTGTTTGCCTACACTATGAGTCATTTCCAATTGTTTTTGACATGAAATCTGACTTAAAATTCCAAATTAGATGTTTTTGTTGCGTATATCTAAAACATTGAAAAGCAAATACATCTTGGAAAGCTGAAACACCCGAGTTGGTGAAAAGTCTGTTGACTCAACCCCCCAAGGCAGGAAATACTCAGGCCTGTACATATATCAGTTTCTGAGGCAGTGTTAAAATGGTTTCCACTGTGAATGTTATTGCATATTACCGTATTTTTCGGACTGTTAGCCGCTACTTTTTTTCCCCTACACTTTGAACCATGCGGCTTGTAAGCCCAGTGCGGCTTTTCTGTGTATTTTTCTTCAACCGCCAGGGGGCTCTTTAGCAGGAAGTGAATCATTGGAAGTCAAAATTGGAAATCAAAGAATAAAGTGCTGATTTCTTCAAACTCATATGATGCAGCTTTTAAGTTTTGAGGGCTAATCGATCTGGCAGTACAGGAGGGAAATAGAGCCGCTGCACGTAAACTCGGCGTGAACGAATCCATGGTTCGGCTTTGGAGAAGGAGCCCTCTGCTGCCCTCTGCTGGGTCCTTATGGAAAACCGAGAGCGGCAGAGATACCAGCGGCTTATAGTCCGGTGCGGCTTACATATGTACTTTTCCAGCTTTTTCCGGAAAAAAAAAAGAAGTTTGTAGCTGCGGCTTATAGTATGGTGCGCTCTATTGTCCGGAATGTACGGTAAGTCATATTTGGTGTTTGAGCTTTTAAAATGGGCAGCTATAAGTGACTTTGAAGGGAGTCTCAAGTATTCAGAGATTTCAGCTGTTTGCAAGTGGGTGAATACCTCAAAAACCAGTGCTCCACTCTTCCCACAAGTTTACACACACACTAAGGTCACAGCACTTTTAAAGCTCAGCCGATGCTGACATGGCTTTCTTAGTGTTTTGTGTTTGCTCTTTTGAGTGCAGACAGGCGACATTTAGACTATTGAAAACTTACTGCTCTCCATCACTGCGGCCTCACCAGCTGAAAACTTGCAACAGAGTGCCATACGGTCAAAGTCAATGCATATCAGGAAATGGTCGCGATCTAGCAGGAGCTTTGTTTTTTTTTTTTTTTAAACTCTCCTCCACCATATGGCGACCTCTGAACGGCACAGGCCTCGAAGGGATGGGGAAAACTGCTGGCTGGTAAAGACACAGAGGCCGACGGAGGGAACTATACTTTCAGTCGAATGTACCAGGAAGGACACGAAGGACGTGAAGATAGGACTTTCTGTGGCCAACATACAGCTGAAATATCACACATGGGAATAAACTGGCTTCTGTTACCACCGCATGTCTGAAGGGGAGCACACTTGTAACAGAAAATACGAATAAATAAATCTCCCGAGTGAAATAAGTACAGCCGTGCAATCACTGTTTTTGAGAGAGCACAGAAAACACACATACACACACACACTTCCTTTATCTGCAACAAAGCTAAAAGGATAAGGACCAGCACTCTAAGTGCAATAATGAAGCTCTGTGATTAGAATTTAAGGGCATAAATCAGAGGACAAGCAGCTGGTGGATAAGCATAATGAAAATACATATGAATTTTTCATGCAGAAACCTGTGACAATCGTCTGTGTGTGCATTTTCAAACCACTATACATTATTCAACAAAGGCGTGCGGCATGAGACATCTACTTTATTCTTTCAGTTTTACTGGAGACGAAGAAGATTTTGGTTTAATTTGTGAATAAATCGACATTATAATTACATATTAATCCCACAAGGACAACGGGGTCCTTTCAAAGATGAAGTGAGCAATCTTGCATATGATGCAGATCTTTGAATTTAGGAAATAAGGTCACCGTGAAGGCAAAATGCAAAAATCCTTGAGAGTATTAAAAAAAAAAAAAAGTTATTAGGTGGATAAAAACAAAACAAAATTAAATTACTCTCTTTTTTAATACCCTGGAGAGAAGATTCATTGCAAAAATTAAAAAAAAAAAAAAGAAACCACATGTAAAGCAATAACAGCTGAACTGAGAAAATGGGGGAAAAAAATACATAAAAAAATCCAATCATGATGCATAATAAACCTGAAAGCAATGTCTGTAATTATCAGTAAACAACAATTATGTTCATCACCTTTTGAATTCCAACATGCTTTATCATCACATAAGGCTGCTTTCATGTCTCTTTTTGATTTCTTCACTCCATCAGTAAAGGTAATTATCTCCAACTAGAACTTTATGTAGTTGCACTTCTGTCGCCTGGGAGAAGAAAAAAAAACGGCGAATGACTGCCACCTTAAAAAAATAAATAAAATAAATAAAATCTCTCTCATTGCTTCACTCTGCTAGCAACTCTCCCGCTCCCACCACGTGTAATTCCTCGGCAACAAAGGTGTTTTTTGGAAAGCTCAAAAGATACAGAAAAAAAAAAGAAAAAAGGTTTGGAGAAGGTCTCAGATTTAATAACATTCATGAATATAATGCCACCTTTTAGTTTGAATCTGTTTGTGGGGTGGGGGGGAACCCTGATGCCCCCTTGCATCTTCCTATCATAATCCTGGTTCGAAAACTGTGACACAAGCATCACTTGTGATACTGCAGTTCCCTTTAGTGGCATCCGAATGAAATTTTGGTGTTTCTGATTTACAGGGTAAATATTAAATAAAAAAAACTTGGATGCTGAGTTTAGTAGGACCAATATCAACATACTTCTTAATAGATTAGTGCAGTGGAGAGCATTTTAAGAACTCCAGTCCAAACAGAAAAGAACCAGGAGCATAATTTATCTGCATGCATCTGTCTGGGGTTGGATCGAGGCACATCATCAAACCCAAAATAATCATGTTCCAAGTCTAAACTCATATCTTTTAAATTTGGTAATTGCTATTTTCAGCTACCAACCAAACAACTAAGCAATTTGCAAAGTTAATGATGCATTTCACCAAATGTCACACGACGCCGATAAATATGGTTGGGATGACAACTAAACATGCAGAGCAATATTTGCTAAAACACGCTGCAAGCATGAACTGGGTGGCAAAAAAAAAATGTCCATGCGGTTTCACCGGTGTTCTCACCTCGACACATTTAAACGTCAGATGAAATCACAGCTGGGAGCTTTTATGAATAAGGTGCCAAAATGTATTATTCTGAATACCGATCCCCATAAAATGGCCTCTTCCCCGTTTGATCTTCACGCAGCCTTTGATTCCACGAGAGAAAAAATGTGCTTTGACGATAAAGAAGCGAGTTAGCTTTGCTCTTTAGATTGTTCCAGGCAGTAGTTACATTGTTAAAAATCTGACCAGATCTGGAACATGTCAGTGAACAAAAGCGTGGATTCTTAGGTTAAACTGTAAAAGATGCCTCTTAGCCAGAATGAGACCATACAGCAAAACTACAAACAGCCCTTTCAAAGTTACAAAAGGCTTTCCAACAAAGGGCAAAGTGATTTTAGTCGGCTGGGTGCTCACCACAACAATAAATGTCAGACAACACCAAAGGCTGTCAAAAGTAGAAAGCTTTACCTTTGATTTTGACGGCAGAAAAACGATTTGTGTCTTATTCACATTTAAAGGGAGTTTGTAAAATAAGTGCTTTAGAAGGGAAGGTCTAGTCGTTTTTGTCACCATGTATGATCTAGGGACAGCTGGCAGGAGGCTGAGCGTAAATATACATGGTCAGTGTGAGCCGTGTTGAACGTAAGAGCCGAGGCTGCATTCGCACTTTACGTGAACGGCTGATTGTCATCCTCACAANTGAGATGAGCTGAACTCTAAGCAAAGGAACCGGAATTTCAAGAATTAACTAAAATGCTGAAAGCGGCTGCTGATGCAGAACCCGCAGGAATCAATAAAATGGCCTCCAACAGACAAAAGGAACGGCTGCGCTAGATTGTATTAAATCTAATTAAATAGGTTTTTTTAAATAGGTAAAGGAGAAAGGCAAATGTCTGTATTATATTCAGTAGAGGAGGAATGCATTTGTTTTCTCACAGTTCATCCAAGACTATTTTTTTTCAATTAAAAGAAATCCCACGACACATTTACTGACTTTTGTCAAACTGACCAATGTAAGTTTAAGCAGAGAAGAAGAAAAGTTGGAGTTTTTGATTTAAAACTAAGTCAAACTTTAAATGATCTAAACTAAAAATATAAAATCAATTGTAAAAACAACAAACAAACAAACAAACATGTTTGTTTGTGGATCATGAGTCTATTGAATAAATAAATAATTACAATAACTTGAGCAACTTCAACAATGTCTCTCTTAGATACTTTTGCCAGTTCTAAGTCCTAATAAAGTGAAGAGCTGGAATTATATACATTAAAAAAAAAAACAAAAAAAAAAACGAACAACAACATGACTATTTACAACGAGTTAATGAGAACAAATTTAAAAGTGGAGATCATATCTTTGAAAACTGTGACGGATGCCGTCTTGTTAGTGCAGAACGTGCCAACGGCTCATTTTGATGTCGCTTTGCGCTGGTTTTTAGGTTCAAACTTTGATATTTTACAAAGAAAAGGAAAAAAAAAGCCACGGCCTTTCCTCTCAAGGTTAAAGTAGGTCTATGCTGCCCACACAGATACTAAGAGCGAGCCGTCAGCAGAGACACAGCTTAAACTTTGTGAGGACTTATGTTGGTCATTTAGCCCAGCTGATTTTTGCTGCCCAGTTTTTTGTTTTTCTTGAAATGGACCAGACAGACCAAAGACAAGCAGAGAAGTTGCTGCTTTCAGCTCCTCACCAACCATCATAACTGTTTCATTTAAATAATTCATTAAGCAGGCTCCTTAACTTCCTCATGGCCGCAGTTACATAAAGATGGCACACATTAATTTTACTTTTGTACAGCACAAGTTGATGCTAAATACAGAGCTAAAAGCTATCACAGTAAGAAACATAGTCTAAATGTTGACATTTTATGTTGTCAAAAAACAAACAGTTCTTGTAAAAGCCCTTATAAAATACAGTTTATGTGAAGAAGGACAACAGAAGAGAATAGAATAGATGCTTGGTAATGGGATAATCCATACAGTAGTTTGTTTGTGAGGTCGTGTCGTATAAGTTTTCAATTTTAACCAGAACAAGAAAGCATGAAGGCATAACACGAGTGTCGGCTTCACTCCTCCGGCTCCCGTTCCGTTACTGAATTGATTGTTGGATTCAGTTGATTTTTTATTTACTTTTTCCTATGGAAAATGTTCCTGATCACTGATCACTACATATCTACTGTGTAACCAGTGGTACTCTTTTGTCCAGAGTACCACTGGTATCGGTTCAAGTTGAAAACCAGCTATTCCCAGTGCAATTTATTTCAATCACAATGAAACCGAATAACCTTACTGTCACAAAAGAGAGAGAGGAAAAAAAAAAGGTGTCTACTTAGACCAAAGTCTTTTTTCTTTCTTACATGAAGGTTAATTGTTCATTTATATAAACCATCCAAATCAGAAAGGGATTAATAACTAATGGACTCAGAATGAGGAAGAAAATTGTGCTTGTTCTCCTAATTCAAAGCAGTGGTACCCAATTTATATTTATGTCCTTGGGATGGTGCGGTTTGGAAAAGCTGCAGGGCTTCGTGGTGCACAAGATATTGCTGCCTCTTGTGGAGGGCATCTAGCTACTCCGGGGATCGGCCGTCTGCTTTAATAGGACCTTCAAGGTCCCACGCACAAACTGAAAAGCCGGTGCTGGGGACCTGGGTTTTAGGGTCGTGGGATTGGGCCCGGCATTACTCTTCTCTCGCTCTCTCAAACGCTGTGCTTCTTCTTGCTGGAATAATTCATACTCTGATCAGCACTTTTTTTTTTTTTTTCCTAATCCATCTTTATAGATCTTAGTTGTTTTCGGTTTGTGCCTCTTTAGGCATTGGGAGGAAAATAAATAAACCTCTATGAAGAGGTTGGCTTGTCCTTGCGTCTTGCTGGAGCAAACCACCGAATGGAAATGACCAGAGTTTGCATCCCAAACAGGGTCAGCTCGAGGCTCCCGTCTCTCCTCCGCCTTTCCCTTCTGCCAACACGTGCTTCTTCCTGAGACGCTACGAGTTCAACCATTTTTGTTTCACTGCGGCGAACAATGAAAAGCACACAAACTCTTTGCATGCTTGACATGAAATACCTCTAGGTGGGTTAGGTGGAACTGTGGTAGATGGGTTCCCGCAGAGTTTTACCCAACTTCCAGCTGACGGGCGCAGCGTTTATACGCTCTGTTGACTACAGAGGAGTTTACGGTCCGATCAATCAACGTGTCCAATTTGTGTGGATAGACGTTTCACGATGACTTCCACGTTGTTATCGTTTTGTCTGTTGTTCTTCGTACATGATAGACAATTTTTTTTTTTTAAACTCACAATGCAACTGTTTTTCTCTAACCGGTTCTTTAGAACACTCTTTGTTTGCTTGTCGTTTTATCTCTGGACTGGTTGTAATGTGTTATTTCTTAAAGGCAGATTTGTTAAACAGAAAATGCCTGTGTTTGTCTTTACAGCTACCAAAGCAGTGTTATCAGTGGACTTCACCCTCTGTTAATGGTTCACTCTTAAAGTAAAAAAAAAAATTAAAAAATCCGAGAATGACGCCCTTTTTTTTTTCTTCTGAAAGGTTAAATTGGGGTGTTATAGATCCCCCTCCTTTATTAGCTCTGCTGTGACATGCTCCTTTCTTCAGCCCAGAAGGACTGATTGAGGTTTTAAAGACTCAATCCCAGTTGAAATGCAATCGCAGAGGCTTTTAATTAGATAAAGCTTGGCTGGTTTGAACATATACTTTACAGCCGTGTCAGACTAAAAGGGTCTGTGTGCCGTAAATATTGCCCGAGACATTAATAGAATTGAGATTAGAGGGCGGAATATGTGGATCAGTGCTAAAAGGCAGCCAGCAGTGTGCCGACTTCATCCACTGAGCTATTTATAGCTAAGAAAATGGACGGCCCCATTAATATAAGGCTTACCCTTTCTGGAAATGTAAATCACCGGGGCCAATAGCTCGATGTGTGCAGCTATATTGCAAAGCGCCAGCGTGAACTGTTCTGTTTGACTGATTTACAGTAGCCAGGGAAAAGGCAAAGATAATTGCTTCATTTCTGTGTATTGGCCTTAAGGACAGATGATGTGTTTTTAAGTCAATTTGATGTCTTGGCATTTTCCTTCCAACTTCTGCCTGTAAAGACGGGTTCTGCGTCTAGGACGAGTCTTAAAGCCGCAAGGGAGGCGTCATGGCTGCGTGCCGTTTCAGCAAGGTTGCGCGAGGACAGGCCAGTCCTTCTGCGACACGGACAGAAAAATAAATAAATAAAAACCTACGCGTCTAAAGTGGCATTCGAGTCATGTTGAGCCCTCACTCATCTGCGTCCCATCGTTTCTGCCCTTGATGTTTCTATTATGCACCAAGAGAGGGAAAATGAGCGAACACAAAAGACGTAGAAAGAAAGGGAGAGAGAGGGAGAGAGAGAGAGAATAAGAGATCAGATCACAGCCTCAGTGGACACTTCCACAAGGCTGAGAGCTAATCAATAAGCTCTGCATTTCAAAACTGCATGGGATTCGGCCCAACATGGCTTGTTTTCCAAAAGCGCAGACTCCCGGTTTAATTGAGAGGGATCTCGCGTCCAATCAGGGGCTCGGTGTCTGTTCTTTTGAAATGACTTGTCATCTTTTCTCTCTTTCAGCGGCGTATCAGTTTCTCCTTTGCTCTCTAATCCCCCTCTCCCTCCTCTCTTCTATCTAGCTGTCATTACTGTCTGAGTAAAAGCTGTATGCAGCCCCGGTACTCTGCTACTGTACACCTTTCCAATACATGTGCTGGATGACTCAGAGCGCACATTTAAGCTGCACTCATCCAGGTAAATCAGATTTGTGTCTCAAATGCGATCATTTGCAGTGATTGTCTGCACATCAGAGCGGATTTATCCGCGCGGTCGATGCCGGTTTATCTGCATAGGTTCCTGTGTAACAACATTCCAACCACGGCTTCCCTTCATGCACCGTTCAAAGGAACCATTGCAAAATACCAGCAGACTGTTTCAGAACCCGTCAAGTGGCTGCTGTTCTATACCGCCTCTGTTCTATACCTAGGAGCTGGCAGGGGCCAATGAGATGAAATATCAACAGGGAGGTCAGTGCAGGATCAAATCCAAAGCTGTGGTCACCTGTGTCTTGAGTATACACACTTCAATTTCTGTTTGCCTACACTATGAGTCATTTCCAATTGTTTTTGACATGAAATCTGACTTAAAATTCCAAATTAGATGTTTTTGTTGCGTATATCTAAAACATTGAAAAGCAAATACATCTTGGAAAGCTGAAACACCCGAGTTGGTGAAAAGTCTGTTGACTCAACCCCCCAAGGCAGGAAATACTCAGGCCTGTACATATATCAGTTTCTGAGGCAGTGTTAAAATGGTTTCCACTGTGAATGTTATTGCATATTACCGTATTTTTCGGACTGTTAGCCGCTACTTTTTTTCCCCTACACTTTGAACCATGCGGCTTGTAAGCCCAGTGCGGCTTTTCTGTGTATTTTTCTTCAACCGCCAGGGGGCTCTTTAGCAGGAAGTGAATCATTGGAAGTCAAAATTGGAAATCAAAGAATAAAGTGCTGATTTCTTCAAACTCATATGATGCAGCTTTTAAGTTTTGAGGGCTAATCGATCTGGCAGTACAGGAGGGAAATAGAGCCGCTGCACGTAAACTCGGCGTGAACGAATCCATGGTTCGGCTTTGGAGAAGGAGCCCTCTGCTGCCCTCTGCTGGGTCCTTATGGAAAACCGAGAGCGGCAGAGATACCAGCGGCTTATAGTCCGGTGCGGCTTACATATGTACTTTTCCAGCTTTTTCCGGAAAAAAAAAAGAAGTTTGTAGCTGCGGCTTATAGTATGGTGCGCTCTATTGTCCGGAATGTACGGTAAGTCATATTTGGTGTTTGAGCTTTTAAAATGGGCAGCTATAAGTGACTTTGAAGGGAGTCTCAAGTATTCAGAGATTTCAGCTGTTTGCAAGTGGGTGAATACCTCAAAAACCAGTGCTCCACTCTTCCCACAAGTTTACACACACACTAAGGTCACAGCACTTTTAAAGCTCAGCCGATGCTGACATGGCTTTCTTAGTGTTTTGTGTTTGCTCTTTTGAGTGCAGACAGGCGACATTTAGACTATTGAAAACTTACTGCTCTCCATCACTGCGGCCTCACCAGCTGAAAACTTGCAACAGAGTGCCATACGGTCAAAGTCAATGCATATCAGGAAATACTCGCGATCAAGCAGGAGCTTTGTTTTTTTTTTTTTTAAACTCTCCTCCACCATATGGCGACCTCTGAACGGCACAGGCCTCGAAGGGATGGGGAAAACTGCTGGCTGGTAAAGACACAGAGGCCGACGGAGGGAACTATACTTTCAGTCGAATGTACCAGGAAGGACACGAAGGACGTGAAGATAGGACTTTCTGTGGCCAACATACAGCTGAAATATCACACATGGGAATAAACTGGCTTCTGTTACCACCGCATGTCTGAAGGGGAGCACACTTGTAACAGAAAATACGAATAAATAAATCTCCCGAGTGAAATAAGTACAGCCGTGCAATCACTGTTTTTGAGAGAGCACAGAAAACACACATACACACACACACTTCCTTTATCTGCAACAAAGCTAAAAGGATAAGGACCAGCACTCTAAGTGCAATAATGAAGCTCTGTGATTAGAATTTAAGGGCATAAATCAGAGGACAAGCAGCTGGTGGATAAGCATAATGAAAATACATATGAATTTTTCATGCAGAAACCTGTGACAATCGTCTGTGTGTGCATTTTCAAACCACTATACATTATTCAACAAAGGCGTGCGGCATGAGACATCTACTTTATTCTTTCAGTTTTACTGGAGACGAAGAAGATTTTGGTTTAATTTGTGAATAAATCGACATTATAATTACATATTAATCCCACAAGGACAACGGGGTCCTTTCAAAGATGAAGTGAGCAATCTTGCATATGATGCAGATCTTTGAATTTAGGAAATAAGGTCACCGTGAAGGCAAAATGCAAAAATCCTTGAGAGTATTAAAAAAAAAAAAAAGTTATTAGGTGGATAAAAACAAAACAAAATTAAATTACTCTCTTTTTTAATACCCTGGAGAGAAGATTCATTGCAAAAATTAAAAAAAAAAAAAAGAAACCACATGTAAAGCAATAACAGCTGAACTGAGAAAATGGGGGAAAAAAATACATAAAAAAATCCAATCATGATGCATAATAAACCTGAAAGCAATGTCTGTAATTATCAGTAAACAACAATTATGTTCATCACCTTTTGAATTCCAACATGCTTTATCATCACATAAGGCTGCTTTCATGTCTCTTTTTGATTTCTTCACTCCATCAGTAAAGGTAATTATCTCCAACTAGAACTTTATGTAGTTGCACTTCTGTCGCCTGGGAGAAGAAAAAAAAACGGCGAATGACTGCCACCTTAAAAAAATAAATAAAATAAATAAAATCTCTCTCATTGCTTCACTCTGCTAGCAACTCTCCCGCTCCCACCACGTGTAATTCCTCGGCAACAAAGGTGTTTTTTGGAAAGCTCAAAAGATACAGAAAAAAAAAAGAAAAAAGGTTTGGAGAAGGTCTCAGATTTAATAACATTCATGAATATAATGCCACCTTTTAGTTTGAATCTGTTTGTGGGGTGGGGGGGAACCCTGATGCCCCCTTGCATCTTCCTATCATAATCCTGGTTCGAAAACTGTGACACAAGCATCACTTGTGATACTGCAGTTCCCTTTAGTGGCATCCGAATGAAATTTTGGTGTTTCTGATTTACAGGGTAAATATTAAATAAAAAAAACTTGGATGCTGAGTTTAGTAGGACCAATATCAACATACTTCTTAATAGATTAGTGCAGTGGAGAGCATTTTAAGAACTCCAGTCCAAACAGAAAAGAACCAGGAGCATAATTTATCTGCATGCATCTGTCTGGGGTTGGATCGAGGCACACCATCAAACCCAAAATAATCATGTTCCAAGTCTAAACTCATATCTTTTAAATTTGGTAATTGCTATTTTCAGCTACCAACCAAACAACTAAGCAATTTGCAAAGTTAATGATGCATTTCACCAAATGTCACACGACGCCGATAAATATGGTTGGGATGACAGCTAAACATGCAGAGCAATATTTGCTAAAACACGCTGCAAGCATGAACTGGGTGGCAAAAAAAAAATGTCCATGCGGTTTCACCGGTGTTCTCACCTCGACACATTTAAACGTCAGATGAAATCACAGCTGGGAGCTTTTATGAATAAGGTGCCAAAATGTATTATTCTGAATACCGATCCCCATAAAATGGCCTCTTCCCCGTTTGATCTTCACGCAGCCTTTGATTCCACGAGAGAAAAAATGTGCTTCGACGATAAAGAAGCGAGTTAGCTTTGCTCTTTAGATTGTTCCAGGCAGTAGTTACATTGTTAAAAATCTGACCAGATCTGGAACATGTCAGTGAACAAAAGCGTGGATTCTTAGGTTAAACTGTAAAAGATGCCTCTTAGCCAGAATGAGACCATACAGCAAAACTACAAACAGCCCTTTCAAAGTTACAAAAGGCTTTCCAACAAAGGGCAAAGTGATTTTAGTCGGCTGGGTGCTCACCACAACAATAAATGTCAGACAACACCAAAGGCTGTCAAAAGTAGAAAGCTTTACCTTTGATTTTGACGGCAGAAAAACGATTTGTGTCTTATTCACATTTAAAGGGAGTTTGTAAAATAAGTGCTTTAGAAGGGAAGGTCTAGTCGTTTTTGTCACCATGTATGATCTAGGGACAGCTGGCAGGAGGCTGAGCGTAAATATACATGGTCAGTGTGAGCCGTGTTGAACGTAAGAGCCGAGGCTGCATTCGCACTTTACGTGAACGGCTGATTGTCATCCTCACAATAAATTTGAAAGAGAGAAAAAAAAAGAAAAAAAAAGGAGAAAACACTGTAAATGGAGAATAAAACAAGAGCAAGGACGGATCCCTGAGGTACACCGCAACTCAATTAGGAGAGCAGGAATAAATTTTTATTGCCTGGTGCAACATGTATAGATGATGCGTCGAAACCTTCTTTTGGCCAGTTCTTCAACAGTAAAGAATCCCCACTAAAGCCGAGCTAGAAGTAAAAACCATCTTGCGAGCGAGAAGGTTCTAAGGCAGCGGCCTCCGGCTTGTTCTGGGGGTTCCCCCAAAGGGTTCTCAGGCCAGAAGCTGAATGTGGTACTTCCAGCGGGGCTTTGTGTCTGCCCTTCTCAGAGGAATACGTCCAGAAAACCTCCAAAATGCGGTGCCCAGGAGGTACTCTGATCGGATGACTCGCCTCGGTCGACTCGTTTTGGATGCAGAGCAGCAGTGGCTCCGTTGCGAGGCCCCCCCATTGACGATGGAGCGCTACACCCCCTCACCCTTACAGCGAACACTCGTTTTGATGTTTGTGAAATATTAACTCTGTTAGACCTCAGTAATGCAACTTTCTTCCCAGAGTTTTCAGACTGTTTCCTCTGTGGAGGATAACGGCTAGATTAAGGAGACTTTTAAAGAACTCCTTCCACCGCCTGATGGTGATATCCTCGCTCCCCCCCTCCCTCTAGAGTTTTCATCACACGCAGCTTTTTCTCCAGTGCCAAATGAAAAGAAAGCATTTATGCTTTCAGTATCTTGCATGAAGTTGTGGCGTTCATGTGGTTCAAATTGACAGCATGCTAAGCAACTTATTTTCTAAGGTGCTTCTTACTGAAACCAGTGCAAAAAAACAAACATTTGACTTTTCTATTCTTGGTGTATGAGCAACGTTGCGTGTTGTCCCATTACGTGATCCGCACCGGCATGTGAACCATGACGGTTGAGTACAAATATATGCACCATTACATTTTCTTATCAAATGCAGTAGTCAATCAAATAGGCTCACGAGGTACACTAACACTGTAACTTGAAATCAAGCTAGCATTTTACATGGAAATCCTTGAAGGTGAAACGGGAACGAAATACTGAGCAGATGGAAATAAGTAATCATTAAAGATTAAATTGTTCACTAAAACACCACCTCAAAGCATTTTTCAGAGTTTATTAATATATTCATGCTGTACATTAAAAATACATTTGAGGGCAGACAGTTTAAAGTGGTTTCCCACTTAATTATAAGCTTAAAACACCTCCACTTGTATAGTTAAAGGTTATTACATAAAAGTCACCTATGAAATATAAATACACGTGGTGCGTTAAGTCTTCCCCTTCTGCCAGACGTGTTGCATCGTGTTTATAAAAATAAGAATCTATTAAAAGTTCCAACTTTTAGAATTTTATATATGCAGCCATGCACAAGGAACATTTAAAAGTGGTGCTTAAATTAAAATATAAGAAGCACTATGTATTATATATACACACAAACTTACAAAATACATGTTGAGAGTCTTCAATAAAAAAAAAAAGTCCTAAAAATGCTCTTAAATACTTTGTACCACTACTGTACAATTAAAAACAAGCTTCTTTAAAGAAACGTTTCAGGCATTAAAGTAAAGGTGGACATGTTCAAGCTAACTTTTGATTTGCAATCCTCGACAGGATTTCCTAGACTTCTCTCAGTTTCAAAGATCAGCGTTTTAAATCACACCATGTAGTGCTTTGGGTTAGTACCACATCCGCTGCATCTGCCACCTTGTGCATCCGCATTCAGCGTTCAGAATCAAAGTTCAACAGCAATGCGCGGGAAAAAAAACAACAACCTGGCTCTTTCCAGCTAAAACTGCAGTTATGTTTTTGTTTTGTTTTTTCCTTCTCTTCAACCTCTGCACCAGTTGCATTTCAACTACCAAGCTTCTTTTCAACGTTTGTCATTCAGTGGTCTTGCGAGCATTCTTGCTGAGGACCAAGTTCAGCTCGTTGAGCAAGTTAGGGGGCATAGCTCCCCCAACGCCTGGTATGGGCTTTTTGCAAGGCGCCTTGTTGCCAGTTTGAGGTAAAACCGGCAGTGGCATGGGCTTCGTGTGTCTCGGCACGGCTGGAGGTGGCAGCCTTTGAGGCTGGCAGATGTCCACAGAGGTTCTGCGCTGAGGAACCTCTGGGGTCTGTGACAGGTAGTCGGGCTTTAAACATTTGGGTATGGTGTTGGTTTTGAGGTGAAGACCAGAGACTCTGGGTGTCCTCAAGTCAGCGTCTCCAAGAGAAACCCTCCTGTCTGTCAACTACAGGGAAAAAAAAAAAGAAGAGACAGTTGTTCTTTTGCATCTTTTAGACAACAACATGTGGTGAGATGAAGATAAACTAAGTCTGAGAAGTTGACTTGCCTGCGTGGTGAAGGTATGGTTGTATGACGGAACCTTGCTGGTTTCTGTTATAGCGCCTCCTCTGGATGTTTTGAGATCGGCGGTTTCTTTGAAGCCACTGGTATTCATCTGGAGATCAGACCCGTGCTAAAGAAACAGGAAGGACCACAAACTTCAAGAAAAATAAAGACAGTTTTAAAATTAACCAAAAAAAAAAAAAAAAAAAATCTCAGTTTTGTTCAGGTGGTGGTTATTAAATGTTTGTGTTTGTGTGAAGTTTATACACATATAAACTTCACACAAGTTAAGTTGTGTGGACTTGTATATATGTCCACTTAATATATAAGTGGACATATATTAACTGTCCACTTAATATATGGACTAAAGTTGCAGCACAACTATTGTCCTGTGTATTATGTATTCAGAAGTAAAATACTGAGAAATCTGCAAGTAGACTCACTGAGCAGAAAGACTTTGTGAATTGTTGCAAAGCGATTAAATTGTCACATTGTCAGGGGGAAAAAATAAAAAATAAAAATAATAAAAATGATATCCTCTCCAACCTGCAGGAACAGAAATGTTATGCTACACTTTGTAGATTTTGCAAATGACTTTTAGCAGAGTTGCAGCTGTGACACAAATACAGATTGATACAGACTGATGTATGGCGATCCAGATGGTACATCATTCTTTCACAAATCAAGCGGTAAGCAATGAAAATCGTGACTGGCCGTTTCTCTGAGGTAACCAGGAGAGAAAAAAAAAAAAAACCCAATCCGAACCGCAGCATCTCTTACCGTATAGAAACACTTCAGGGTTTGATAAATGTGCTTGTTAGCTGAAACTGACTTCTATTTTCACAAATTAATTTGCAATTCCTCAGAGCTCCGTTTGATTATATTTTGGTTTAAAGAAATAGGGATCAACATTGATATCCTGGAAGTGAAAATTAGCTCTAAGTTCAATCTGGGCGCTGATTTTTCCAGAGACGGGGCAACAATCGGGTCCATAAGGTGAGAAAGACAAAGATGCTGTAAGCTGGAACTTACACTTTCAGTTTTAGTGCTTTCTTTATCAGGAGATGCACAGCCCATTGCTGCGGAATAATAAACTCGTCTGGGGAGGAAGTCGGAGAAACTGCAAACCCTAACTTCCATTTTTATATCTTTATAGCCAAAAAAGAAAGAAAAGAAAGTGCTTTCTTATCTGATTCTGAATCCGGCGATACGGGAGACACCCAGGAGAACAAACGGCTCGTGAGCCAGTTTGAACCAGAGAGTTGTAAACAGCTGCACCGCTAAAAGAGAGCTTCAGCTTTAAGAGCGTAACTCAGAGACGTCCATAAATATTAGATGGCATTACTGGATGAAGAATGCAGCGTTTGAAAAAAAAAATCGTACATGCTAATATATCTGAATAGTTTAAGTCTGCAGCCTTTTCCTTCCATTCAAATTTTCATCAATTTGCCTGGACTGCACTCAGTGAGCAACCGGCTTCTGCAAGAATGCGCTGTGGAGGGTCGAACTCATTATCACAACAGGACAACTGTTCAGTCAGCACTCTTCCCTCAGTCTGTGTCAGCCATAACATGATGCAGCGCTAAACATCTTTCTGTTCTTGACTGATTGATTTTATATTAAGATCACATTTTCAGTGGAACTAAACTGAAATTAACAAGGGCATGAGTCAAAAATAAACGGAAGCAAAAAGCTTCAAATGAGAGACATCAGTGTGGGATGAATGTGCTATGAATGAGCTTCACTTTTACATTTGAACGGCTTAAATCATTTTGCTACTCCATGGATGTTGTGATTTACTGAGGCGTAGCTGTACTCCCCTCCAAGCACGGACACAGAGTCCGAGTGATAAAATTCATGAAGTCCACCCGAGTTCTGATCTCTGGCTAAACCTCCACTTCGACAAGCCCCCCCCCACCCCTCCTTTTGGAAACCACGGCGACCCCCTCGGACCAACAGGAGCCGTGCCTCCTTAACAAACCCTCATTTTCCCGCTGCGAGAACCTGTCCTTGGACCTTTACACCCTCCTCCCAGCCCCTCATCAGTACCATCACTCATTACACCTCGCAGTGGAGTGAGATCCCACCAGCGCTGGTCGCTATGGAAACTGTGGGAGTACAACGCTTGCTAACAGGTAATGGAAATCACGAGAAACCCGAAGCCTCTTGTCTTCCTACTTTCTGGTGCATACGTTTCCCTTTGCCCTTCGCACGGGGGTCTGGTGTCCTTCCCAAGAAAGCTTCCCCGCTGGAAGCTGACAATCCCAGTGTTTAGAGGTTTTAGGAGGAGAATCCTAATACTTTCAGCCCACTCCAGTCTGCTATAGATTTAGCTGTTGCCAAGCTAAAAGCGTCTCCAGAGAGCAGGGAAAGAGTGCACTGAAATAAACACCTTTAAAACAAATACTGCCTTTCCCTTTAGATCAATCTCCCCTGACAGCGTTGCCCTTTTTTTACTCGCCAACCCAAACTAAAGCACTAAAAGGCTTTTACAGTAAGTACCCGTGATAAACAGCACTGTGCCGCAGACAGGTTCCCATAAAGGAGTGCCGATACTGATTAAATGTGCTGAGCACACACACACACACACACACAAGAAAAAAAAAACAACTTCAGTTATTTAGATTAAAAATGAGCGGAAAAAGGGGATTTCGCTTATTTATTTTAATGAGAAAATACGAGTCGCAGCAAGAAATGTTAGGAGGAGACCAGAAGAAGAAGAAGAAAAAAAAAAACAACTTCAGATATTTAGACTAAAAATGAGCAGAAAAAGGGGATTTCGCTTATTTATTTTAATGAGAAAATACGAGTCGCAGCAAGAAATGTTAGGAGGAGACGAGAAGAAGAAGAAGAAAAAAAAAAATGTCTCGAGAATATGTGGCATCCATGGCGGCTCTGCCTGCGTTTGCTTTGGCCTGCATTATTTATGTCATATGTGCTGTGTCAGCGGCTGACAGTGACAACACAGCGCTCTGTCTGGGGGCTAAGCACCACAATGTGATTGTTACAGTCGCCTTGACCTTATTTTCACAGCTTTTCCACATAAAGTGATTTATGTCATTGTTGAGTGACCTCGAAAAACTTTACAGTCCTCGCCCTGCTTTATGTGTTTAATGCGCCTTAGCAGCGCTGCAGAAATGACTGATTGGGGGACGAGGGGGAAACATGTGATTCATTTATTTACACCTTCTACTTCTAACAACTTTAAAAGTGAAAGTACATTTATTCTGACAGTAATCCACGGTTGTTTTTGTTGTTGTTTTTTTTTCATTCAAATAGGAGAGGGGAAGCACACAGCCATGTTCAAAAGCTTTGGTTGGCAAGGGGGACAAATATTGTGCTTCACAAACTATTCAGCTTTAGCGTATGCGACGACATTTCACACTGTACTTAAATTATTGTGGCAAATAATCGGATGCACATTAATTCCTACCTTTTCCGCCTTGAACTATTTCATTCACAAGGGAGGAAAAATTGTGTGATTTTGCTGTGATCAGCTGAAATGACTTAATCACAATACACTCAGCCACACTGTGACGTCCAGCTGGACGGTGACGCAAACAGAACATCAGCCAATCATATGTCAGCGACTCAACGCGCTCAGGCATCAGTACCTGCTGAACTCGACAGAGTTCAAATCGACAATTAGAGTAAAGACGAAAGCGTGCGTCGCGTGGCTTTGAATGTTTCACGGCTGTCGGTGCAAGAAGTGCTGAATATTTTAGAAACCGGTGAATGTTGCCCAAACATCTGTTGGGGTTAGAGAGAAACCGAAGGGAAAACGCGCAGCGGGCGGGCGGCAGTCGTGTGTGGACAGCAGCTCGAATAGCTGCTTGTTACAAACGAGGTACATCAAATTAAATCTCCGAGTGTGTGTGGGCTATTGAAGCAGATAAACTACAGCAGCAGAAAACCACACAGGGTCAATTTCTTTGTCAGCTTAAAAAAAAAAAAAAAGTGATATTGAACCTACAACTTATGCAGGCTCAATAAAAGAAAAGGTCGATGTGAGGTTGGAAAGCTTTGTCCGGTCAAATGTAACGATTTTAACCACCACGTTCAGATAGCAGGGTTGGAATCTGGAGGAAACGAAACGACAGCACGGATCCATCTGAACTTTTCGGGCCAGTGGAAGTGGCCTGATGCCCTACTTTTAGCAGGATGACGCAACATGTTACAAAGCTCAGATGATCTGAAAGTGGTTATTTGAACACGACAGTGGGCCTGTAATAGTCTACAGGCTTCTTCTCTATTCGCCAAAAGAGATGAGATGTACGCAGCTAAAAACTCAAGTTCAACGTCACGGATCTTCAGCCACCAAATCTGCAGGAACTGTGTGATGCCACCGTGTAAAAAAAAAAATCTAATGTAAATCTATGAGGAATATCTGGCACAACGCTCTGCCGCCGGTGCAGAGCTCATTCAAAACTATCGGCAGCACGTATCAATGGAGACTTTTGTACAACAATCTTGTGACAGAAGGGTAAAAGACAGATGCTCTAATGAATCGGCGTTCCAGTCCAATCATTTGTCAGGGGAAGAAAATATAAGGGAGTAATGCTGACATTGAAGCTGATCCCACTGTGGCGTTAACCTCTAATCCAACAAAGTGGGCTCCCTCAATATTCTGTCCAAGCTGCAACAAATAAATAGTGGGATCAAAACGTCCTTCAAAAGCAAGTTCTTCAAACAATTCAACTTCACTTTGGAGAAGCTAAGTGTATTTCAATGCCTGATGAAAGACAGCGGCAGCACGTAAGTGGCTACATGTAATCAGTTACCTTCCCCTAAAAAAATAAAAAAAATAAAAATAAAAAAATAAGCCAAATCTGCTTTTATTTTTTTATTCTGCTCATTTTTAATCTAAATAACTGAAGTTGTTTTTTTAAATACTTTTTTTTTTTTTACTTCGACTTCAGCAATACTGTTTTGAAGTAGCACTACACTTAATTGAGGAAGAACTTTTTTTTTTTTTTTGAAGGACCAGAACCTCAAAGGTACTTTTAAAACTTTTAAAGTGAGTATGATTACATGATTTCAACGTAGAAGCCTTATAAACAAATGCTTTTTTAAAATCTTACTTCAGCAGATGTTTTTACTTCTACTTTTATATAAATATAAAGACCACGTTAAAAAGCAAAATTACCTTTTGTTTACTTTGAAAGTAAAAGAAAAAAAAAAAAAAATCAAACCTTCCCCCCCCCCAAACCACAGAAAAGTCATTCAAAATTGTTCAAATGTATGCTTTTGGCTGCTTTTTAAAGCGTTTGCGTTAGCAAAGCGCTAACGTGTCCTTGATGTTTTTAGCTGCGACAGATCGTACCTTCAGAGCGATGATGTCTGCCACCCAGCTGATCTGAGTCTCCCTCCTGTCACAGCAGAAGTGCCTGTGGGGGGGGGAGATGAAACTTGGTCACATCACTCACAGATATTCACCTATTTTCTACACGTCACTGCACATTATGTCTTCAAAGGGAACACCTCAGGTATTATCATATGTGGAGTTGGCAAGAGGCAATTCACTATCATTAGCAGTCACCCAGTTGAGTAATTTATCAACCCAACAGCCCGGATGTGAATATGTATTTCATACAGTATTTAAGTGAAAGCACCAATAATGTTTTGAAAATGCATTTGTTGCATGTTTGCTTGTAACGAATACGAATGCATGTTCCATTTATTCTATGATAGAGGAAAGGACACAAGCTGAATTCCAATGCAGATGCAGTAATGGTCTACATCAGTCTATCTTTCAATTAAATTCATTTTCTCTGCAGGAGAAGCAAAATTACATGAAGGGAAAAATCTGTGATTCAGTGTATCGAGGCATAGGCCGTTTGAAATTAGAATGTAGTCCTAACAAAAAAAAAGAAACAAACAAAAAATTAATTAAAACTAAAATGAATTCGGGTGCATGCTCAAATTAGTTTTTGGTGTAAGGAAAGAGCCGAGAAGCTGCCATACAGCTGACCGAAGGCTTCTTTTATTTTCCCATTGCTGTTTGATGGTAATGTTTTGATTTTCAGGAAAGATTTTAGAAACTTGATTCATATGTTACTTTGTAAAGTGTTGGACTAATAATCAGCCAGGCTCCGCTTTCATGATTCCCACCACCAAACTGATTCTTATCACCCATAATGAACCCATTTAGATCATGAAGAAATCTCCGTCTTACTCACAAGATTTTATTTTATTTTTTTTTTTTTTCCCCAATATTTTACAAAGAGAGAGTAAAAAAAAAAAAAAAAAAGACAGCTTTAAGTTTTTGTACAGGACTCACCACTGATGTTTATCTGTGTAAACTGTGAAACCCCAGCTGTAAAAAAAAAAAGAAGAAAAAAAGAAAAGACATGGATCAGATAAAGCAATGTCTGTGCCATTAAATCCAAGAACACATTTGTTAAAATGGTAGATGGTCTCAACTTATATGGCGCTCTCTAGTCATACTGACCACTCAAATTCACCCATTCACATTCACAGTGCAAGACTAACACTCAACCAACTGATTAACACAAATCCCCAAACTTTAAACCAATAAAAGTTGTGAAGTAAGTACGGTACGCATAGGAAAAAGGTCAAAACCGTAAAGAACGGATCAGAAAAAAACTCATTTTGACCACCTGCTGCTTAACTGTGCAATTAATTAGAGCAATTCTGATGCATATGTTTATGCATGAGCACCCAATGTCCTCCAGGCAAAACACTATGCACACACGGCATTTGCTGCTCATCTAAATAAACCCAAAAGTACGGAGAAACATAATGTGTAGACAAGTTAGGCTAAATGTAAAACCTCTGAAGCTTGGAGTTCACTGTACAACACGGCTAGAACCAGACGCTTCCACGCATCAAATAAAAAGAGACATCAGTTTTTTCTTTTTTTTTACCCCCCCTCACTGTCTGAAGTAAAGTCAGACCAAACTTCTCTTGTTTTAGGTCAGAATGACCAAAATTAGAACCAATTGCTAAATGCTACAATAATGAAAGGAAGAATTTGTCAAAGATGTATTTATTGCTTTCTTCAAATCGAGAAGTTCACATACATCGTACAGCTCAAAAAGGAGATGTGTTCTGTGTCCAGAATGGTGTAAAGCACCAAATTTCTGTGCTTCAGAAACTTTCACTGCTATACATTAAAATGGGCAAAAGTGTGACGGGGAGAACAAAGCGGGGAAAAAAAAAAAACAAGAGGCAGGGACTGAGAGCCTGCAGCTCCACTCCTGCGAGTTAAGGCAGGCGATCCAACGTCGCATCACAGTAGGCCGCTCGCAGACAGAACCCTCCCTAACGAGGTACTGAAGCGCTGGCTCTACCCACCCTCTCAACACAACTCTCTCCATTTTCCTCAGCACTCCGTCTTTATTTCTTTATTCACCGTAATACCGCTTCCCACTGCCCACTCAACAGTACATTTATGATACCACGCTGCACCATCCTCTCTTTTCTGTCCCTCTTTGCCTCCCAGTCCTTCCCTCTTATCTGTTTTTTTTTTTTTTTTCTCCCTGTGAAGCCCTGAACAATGCACCGCCACTCGCTGGACTCATTTTTCACACTTCCCCCGGCTCTGAAAATTGTGACACGGAGAAAATTATGAGGAATTATGAATACGCAACGCGAGTTATGGGGCTGGTTTCCGAAAGATTCGCTCTTTGATTCAGCAGCGGAAACCCGCCGCTGCAGCTTCGGCACGTGTCGTAAGCTACGATAACAAATTAACCATTCGCATTTGTTGAAACAGATACGCGTTGAATCCTTCTCGCCTAAGTTTAAAATGAACTGGTGTGCTATGTTTCCTAGGAGGAGGCAAAACTTTGTCAGCTGACAGGAACAGCAGTAGTAGCTGCACATTGCTAAAATCTTGATTGTAATTAGACACATCACACAAAGATCAGAAAAACATAAAAACGATTTAAAACTGTTAGTTTTAACTTTATTTGACAAACTTAGAAGTGAGGGAATGAAAAAAAAAATACAGACACAAGTGTCACAGACTGCTTGCTTACGAGCAAACGACAAACATAATTTGTCCTCGACAAGGAAACTGGTGATCCTTTCCAACATCAAGTAGCTTTAGACTTTAATTTCACAGCAGCTGCAGACACACTTAAAGGGAACAAAGTTCATTTTGCCGCATTCGGTTCAAGTTCTCTAGGTGAATGACAATGGCATGTCCTGGTGTTCTCAGGAAATGCCAACGGCGTTCATGAATCCTCTCGGTGTGTTCGCGCGCTACGTTGTACGTACGTCTGGAATTCTAATTTGCTGGGAATTGTTTAAGAAGACGCGCCGTCTCCGGAAGATAAAACTGTCAAGATCCTATCTGTTTCACAACAAGAGACGTTTCTCTTTAAACTGACTGCAAGTCTTTTACAGCGTGGTGAACACCGCTTTTCACTTCAGAAGGACTTTCCCTCTCTTGGATGTTTCCTTTTTATTCCCAGTCACGTTACTGACACGCTGCAAATTTTCCTAATTATTTGTGAAATGTTCCACAGGGCTTCTTTTGAACCTCACACAGTTTTATCGCGCTTTTGCTGGCTTTGTTACAGACTTTTTTTGATCTGTGTTGCTGGAATCAAATCCTACATAAGACAAAAGCTCACAGAGGTTCAATGTGTTTCTTTTGTACATTTTTTTTTATTTTTTTTTACCGTTTATAGATGTTTTTTATTATATATTTTTTATATTTTCAGCACATACACTCTCCGGTATTTTTTATATATTTTTTTTAAATCAAGGTAATTAAAAAGAAGCTATTAATTTTAATAAAATGGATAATTTACTTCACAAGAAACGGAGTCAAGCAAAGGCGAAAATAGGAATATATCGCAACTGATATCATTGTTGTGATATTTACCAATCGCCATTGCAGAATTTTATAACATTGAGCTACCTTATCCAATACTGACTGCATATAGCGATATTGCTCTGCTAAATTTCCAATATATTGTACAGGTTTATTTACAGCGAGAAATCTAACTGAAAAGCTGAACTTGAACTGCGATAAACATCTTGTATAGTACTAAGGTCTCCTGGAGAATAAAAATTGCAGAAGTTTATTTGTTGCTGCTAACCCTGTGTAAGATTATAGTCGGAAAAGTCAAATAAAAGTCGAGGCGATGGGCTTTTTCTGCAGATGTTAGGCTGTTGCTACTTTTTCCCCCCTTCGATGTTGTTCTCCTCGTTTCTCAGCGTTTCAACTTTATTCTTGAAAACATCAACAATTTTCAGAAGAGAAAAAAAAAAAAATTAACCACTATTTTCTTTTCTTTAAGCGAACCCAACAACCCTTTTCCTTTAAACAAGGCCGGGCAGAATTCAAAATGTATTTCGCCACCGGGCAAAATGAAGAGAAGAAGAAAACGGTGAGGGCGTTAAGAACCACGAAGAAGACCTTGCATTGCATGAGTTGCATGGCAGTCAGTTATAAAGCATGTTGCTCCAACCTAGAGTTGAGCCACAAGACTGGATACGCAGGATGATGAGGGATTCAATAGCTGCTAGAAAATTGCACTAAACTCTGGCATTTTACAGTCACCAAATCTCCATGACAACCAAGTAGATGCCAACAGTGATGTCAGAAAAGATGCACCCCCCCCTACTGTCGCAACTGTCAACAGGGGGAGCTCACTAAACCCAACTGGGACTGTAGCGAGAACAAGATTGAGCTTTTATAGATGATCCAAACAACAACAACAAATGTGGCCACTACTTGTATTCTTCAATACATCACCAACACGGTGAGCTTTCTTTCTTGAGAAGCACATGTCACCACTTTCCCATCAACTGTTTGCTCACAGATTTGTCAGAAAGGTTCGTGTCATTCAAATGCAAAAACTGGACAATTAATTAACGAAGCATTCTACCGTGAATCCCTGACATTCATATGTTTACGTTAAAGCTCATTATTTAACGCCTCCTTGCTCACATGTTGCTCCAAATGTTCGCTCTACGTCTACAGTAACTTTAAGTTTTAATTGGATTTCTGTCAAAGTCACCCCACTTCAGCTGTACTAATTTACCTCACAGGTAAAAGATAACAGTGAACACGCAATGCAACAAGTGCAACCGAGATAAAATTCTATATATATACATTTTTTTTCCACCCCCGTTTCTAGACATGTGTAGACTTCAGAATTCAGAGAAAATGTTACTGCTCACTTGCATGGAGGTTTGAGCTTTTTCTTCAGGCCCAGGTAACATTTTACCATCTTCAACTGAATCTCTTTCTCCGCTTTAGTGTTCTGTACAAAAAAAAAGAGAAAAAATAGAAGAAACATTAGAGGACAAGAGAAATAAGACACAGATGAACATTTTGGCAATAAAAGCGCATGCAAAAAGAAAACGCGACGAGCTAAACTAAAATCACCAAGTAACAATCACAGAAAAGGCAGCAATCAGTTTGAATCATTATCGGCAAACCCAATCCTCCGACTGCCAAAGAACAAAGTGAAGGAGAACAAAGCAAACAAAATCAAAGTTGGAGCTTTGCTTCTGACACCTACACATCAAAACCCACACCCCGTTCTCCGTTTCATCCAGCGTAATTTGCACTAAATGCAGACCTGGCAATAATTACAGAGGCCAAAGAATATCAATTAAATTGCAGTAACACTTCTAATTTACCTTGTATTTATGCAGTAATTAGCCACATTCTTCTGCAACCTCATATTTAGAGAAACTCGCAGAGCAAGAACTCCCCTCTCTCTTTCTCACACACACACACGGATATATATATATATATATCCG
>NW_006799980.1:1372439-1402558 GCF_000485575.1 Poecilia formosa | reverse complement strand
GGTTTTACTTACTTTGATGTCCCTGTAAAGAAGCAGTTTCTCTGAACGAAGTACAACGTACTTGTCCTGGAATTTGTGACCCGAGAGCAATTTGGAGGATCCATCGCTGAACTTCAGATAGTCGCTCTTTAGAAACTGTCTCGGATCTGTTGGGGGGGAAAAAAAACAGTACTGGAAACATGCTGCAGAACGTGAGAAAATAGACCATCTATAGATTTATTGTGCCTCGCAAACATAAAGCTAACCGTAGAACGTCTCCACATTCAAATGGACTTTATTGAGATTTTATGTTGCGCTTAAATGAGAAGTGGAAGTAACAAAAATCTGAAGCGTATAGCATGCATTTGAAATGAGCTCCCTTGAGTCAATATCTTCCACTAAGTTTTGTTGAACTTTGGGAGTGTGATATATAAAGCTAAATTAGTTTTTCAAAAAATTTAAGTCAGATTTCACATAGCACATCTGGGAGTCTCTTTTTACCATTACTTATTCATAACGTTTAGCCAAATTAACCTAGTTAGCATTGCTTTGAATATATACATCTGTAATTTAGTTATAATTTAGAAATGTGATGTATATCGATACTAATTTCATTCTAGTTTAACATTTATGTCTGTGTTGCAATAGTCACAGCCAGTCCTTTTCGTTCTAACCAACGGTTCCACAAGTTAATATCTACCGATATTAGCTAACGCTTTACTTTTAGCGTTAGCTAAATTAGCAACACCTTTCCACTGCTTATTGGTCACTTTTTGGCGGTGAATCGTTTTGCTCTTTACTTACAGATGTCACAGTATTGTACTAATCCTTCATTTCTTCTGGGCAAAACACTCAAAACATTGTGCAAACATTGGATCTCGTGACACTTTCCTGAGGAGGATTTTGTAAAGTATTACTGATAATAAACACAATACCACAGTTTCTGGTCGCACAGTGACTAATGCATGGGATTTACTGTAAGGCCTTCATTGACGGCACACTTTACCTTTTCCTCCAGCCATTCTTTTGGCGCCTGCAAATTTCTTTATAACAAGAAAAGCAGAGCTCGGGCAGTCCAAGGCGCTCCACTCCAGCACCTGCTCAAGAATCTTTTCGCTGTGGTGCAGCGGTCGCTCTGTCGAAAGAGAACAACAAACCTCGTGATCAGTTATTATGATAGGGAACGTAGCAGATCCCCCAAGAAGCGACAACGAAGCCATTCCCGTCTTCTGACCTCGCTCGAATTCGACACGCGAGGCGCCAATTCACACCCAGGACGAACACATGTAAACCAAACGACATTATATATCTTGTTGTTCCTCCCATTGTCATTAAAGAGCAGTTTAAATTATCTACATCATATCAGGAGCTGATTATAAAAACACACTCATGTGAAAAATAGACCTATTATCTCCTCCTAATTGGTGAACAGGGGTGCATGCTGTCAGCCAAAAAAAAAAAAAAAAAAAAAGCTGATAATTTGTGTACTACCTCCTCTGCTCTGATGGTTCCATTTCTACACCCCCGTGTTTTTCATAACCAAAGGAGGTAAAGAGAGCCACAGTGGCATAACTTATTAATAACACAGAGCTCATCTCAGAGCTGGAATCTCTGCAGACCCGGGCCGCGGAATTAGTTCCTCTTTTCCCAACAAATATTAGCTCCCCCCGCCCCCCTTTTTCTGCCCATTGTTCTCGTTAACCGTGCTTCTCTGAAGCTATTCACCAAGATGACTAATTGATGTACTCCCTCTCCCCCTCTTTGTGGTTTTTACGAGCAAAACCTGTCGAGCCGCAGCCTTTCAGAAATGCCTCGACTGTTTATCCTTCCCGAGACGTGCTGGTTTTGGCGTGGAAAATATTCGGATCTGTCAGCAAATATATAAATATATATGTTTAGCATTCAACACACCTTCGCTGTTCGGAGAGGACGGCGTGTCCTCTGGAACTTTTTTTTTGAGAAGGAAAATAAACAGAAGAGTGAGGTGTAAACTCCAAGTGAACTGATGAAAAGTGCACGGGGGACGGGCGAGCTAAGCAGCTTTGTGACGAATCAGACTTTCCTCTTTGCGCGGTTCTCTTCTACGATCAAATGGGGAAGTGTGAAGCACAAGGAGCTGTCGTTGCCTATTAATGTGAGATGAGGCGGGTCAGCTCTCTAGGTCGATCATGCAGGAAAGATGAAGGTAATCTATGACATACGACGGCACCGATGATTAATTAATGTGCATATCATCAGACCAATGATGCTCGGATAATTTCTCAGCGTGCCGCCGCCGCGTTCACACAGACGCCGGTTCATTAAAGAGATGGCATAATCTCCTAATCGACAGGCCAACGAATGAGGGTCTGTTCTTTCCACGAGCCACGCAACAAAATGCCAAC
Source organism: Poecilia formosa (assembly GCF_000485575.1). Taxonomy (NCBI): domain Eukaryota; kingdom Metazoa; phylum Chordata; class Actinopteri; order Cyprinodontiformes; family Poeciliidae; genus Poecilia; species Poecilia formosa. The sequence continues at coordinate 1,400,195 of NW_006799980.1, read as the reverse complement.
CGTAAACGGTACCGTGACGCTAATTGGACACAAAGCGGACCACAGGAGAAAGTTTAAAGCTTGGGCGTTTGTTGTTCAGGGATTCAGTGAGTTTAATTGTGGGACATATAATTAATTATTCTGTCAATATAGTAAGGCTATGATGTGATGCATTTAGGAATGCACAAGTGCTGAGTACGCGTTTTATGTCGGGAGTCAGTGATATTACAGAATCAAGTTTAGAACAGATATATTTCTCTGCTGGTCATCTTTTAGTATGATACCTGGGAAAAATCAATAATTAAATAAAATCAAAGGCTTGTTAAAAAAAAAACCCCACCTACTTAGAACCAGTTATTTAAAAGAAATTGCATATGTTGAGGATGGAGCGAGAAAAATAGTTCTAATTCCAAACAATATCGTATTTTTACACATTTATTCAGACCTACAGAGAAGTTACTCGTCAACTTTTGACACCTCGTCTTCTCTCGCTGTCTGAAGGTAAACTGGACCTTGTAGGTCTGTTCACATGACCAAAATACTTTTTTATTAAATGCCTCAATAATGAAAGAAAGAACATTTCAAAGATATGTTTAATAAGGTCTACGTACATATGTACACATATATAACATATCCAGTATAAACTATACAATTCATTTAATTCTATGCATCTATATTTGTATCTACACACAGACTTGAGTTATATATATATATATATATGTTTTCATATTGATCTTCAAGTGAAATAACTAAAGTTTCCAACCTTATATACCACATATTTAATCTTAGGTGATTTAACACTTTGTGCACATTAACTAACAGTTTGCTACCCAATTACTTACTTGCTTAATAGTTAAATAAAATGAACTAAATGCATGTGTACTGTAAATCTTGACCTTGAGTTACAACATAAGGTAATACGCTGACTAAGTTTAAGAAACAATGTGAAGTCCTCAGAATAATAGGAAGAATAGGCACAAAATAATCTTTTAAAAGTCAAACCAGGCATCAGTTTATCGAAGCAGTCGACTCGGCTCCAACACCATTTAAATTACAAAAAATATTCTAATTTTCAAAAATTTACAACATTTTCCAAAAATGTTGTAATTCCGTCTTAAACATTATTCCAAAGGAGCTCGGTCTTATAAATGCACCAAGTATTCAAAGCGGAGGAGATCCTGCTGTCCCTGACGACATATCTCAGCATTGACTAAGCGTCCTTAGCCCAGGTTTGCAGAACGCACGAGAAAAAGTCCATGCAGTGCTTCGAGCAAAAAAACAAAACAAAACAAACAAACAAAAAAAAAACACTGCAGGACCTGACAAAATTAATCATGAAAGCAATTTTAGTAATTATATTTCAGGTGCAAAAAACAAAGAAGACCACTGAAAAAACAGATGTGAATGAAAAGCACATTATGAGACTACAGTGGAAACATTCTGTTGAAAAGACAAGACTGACATTGATGAGAACAATAAGAATGTTCTTCTCAATATTGAATCCTAACCGGCTGAGGTCAATTAATAGCGACCTTAACTGTGGAAAGTGTTTTAGATGTTGGTTTTGGATTCTTTTAAAATCGTATAAATGAGTCGCTGTCGCACTTTTGGGGAACTGGTCAGCCAATCGCAGGTTCAGTACCGTTCCACGTTTTCTCCATTTCCAGAATGATGCATGTCACTGACTTTGCTTCTCCTCTTGATTCATTTACTTTTCTTAATATGGGCATAGTGTGTTGCTTTTTGACTTTATGCTGTCAGACAGATTCCATTTAAGCAATTTCATTACCCTAAAGGTCACATAGTAATCAGGCACTGCTGTGGCGAGTGAAACTGAACTTCACTCTCCAAAGCTGTGGGCTAACACCATTTCCAAAATAAGACCAGGTTCATTTCAAAAGCTTGTATATGTTAATGGAAAGGAGTAAATCATAATTTGAAAATCCTTTTGATATTTGGGCAGGTTATCAGAAACTGAAGAAATCTGCAAAAGTGGAAATACTTTTTCACAGCACTGTAACTTAGGCCTAGCTGAGAATTTCAGCGAAATGTATTCAAAGAAACTATAATATAATATGGACTCATATACAAAAAGGTTCTGGTTAAAATACAGCTATACGATGATAAAAGATTATTGTGTTTTTAGATTTTTTTTTATACTTTTAGATGTAAACATGTTTTATAAATGAGCCTGAACTGAACTGTACATAATTTTTGATCTCAATATGACTACAGCATTTCATTGCAATACTGTATAAATGAATTCCACTTATCTGAATTGTAGCTGAACCAAAGTTTCTGCTTTGTAACTGGAGTCAAATTAGACCCCATTTTCTTGTGAGGTGCCTTGAAAGAAAATTAGTTTTTTCTTCTTTGTTCTAAATAAAAAGTGTCTTTTTTTTATGCCAAAGTTGTTTATTTCCTGACTTCCTTGCTCTTCTAAGCCTTTTTTCCTAGAACGCATAATTTAATTTGACAAGTCGTATCATACATGCCGTATCAAGCACCCCTTAATACGACGCAACCCGAAATGCACCATTAGAGTGATATTAATAAGCAAAAAAAAAATAACAGACAATCTTGCATACCTAGTTCTCCATTTTCTATAACTTCAAAGGTGGTCCACAAGTCATCTGCCTTAAAGGTGTCGCTTCTCATACTCAGCGCAGTTTCTGCGAGCTCGCAGGACCGCATGCTTGGAGAGAGCTACCACAAACAAAAACGAAAATAAAGGAAAAAGTGTCACAAGGAGAAAATACCATAAAAAAAAACAAAACATGGATTTATGCAAATTGATTCATTGTACATGACAGAGTGAGCCAAAAGTATACCTGTCTCAACAAGGAGAAAACTGCCACCAAACTTTTCTCTGCAGCTTTTATCTGAACGTAAACCCTCTCAAGGATTGCGGCAAACATTAGACTGGGAGTCTGTGACCTTCAACTGCCAGCGCCCCACGGAAAACGCAATTACTTGCACAATTTACGCAGATTTCTTTGATTAGTTTGTTTTTCATTCATTTCAGTGGCAGTAATCCCACCAGGTTAAACCACAGATGTCTCAGCCTTGTTCCATCAACCCCCATTTATTGTTCAACCCACTCTTTCACCCTCGACAACCTCCATCCCGCTCTTGCTCTCTCTTACTTCCCCCCTCCCACCCTTTTACATCGGCCTATGCATAAAGACACACACGCTCACCTTTATTAAGCAGCACTGCTCCGGCTCACGCTTTTCCAGATACACCTCGAAGATCAAATCCCCTGCTGGGCAGAACTGGAGAGAAAGGATGAGGGAGGGGAAGAAAAAAAAAAAAAACTGCATCAGTCAAGTGATTTGTTGCTTTGTTTATAGAAATTCAGCTCCAACGCGGTAAAGCGAAAAACTAGAGAAGAGTGAGAGAAATTGCTAAAACTAATTGTGGGAGCCAGAGGGGTTCTCTTCAAAGCGGGAGGCAAAATAAAATGTAATGTGAATAAAAAGCCAAACTGACTAAAGAAGAAGGGGCACAGGTCAAAAGCTCCAATCCAAGTACAAATCTTTACTCGAGTGTCGCATTGAAGCTAGCTGAGTTTGAGGCGATTTAGAGGGCACGACTGAAGACGCGCGTGTTCGCTCCCCTGCTTTTGTTACGACAGGAAAAAAAAGGTTAAGTGCCAGAAAATGGCCCTGTGGTCGATAAAGACCCTCGGGTCGGAACAAAACCTAAAAAGTCTAATAAATAAAAGGCGTTTAAAAAAGTGTAGGTTTATGAAAATAAATGAAAAAAAAAATTTTTTTTGGGGGGGGGTGGAGGGGTCGGGGAGTGTTCACTGTTGAAGAAGCTAGGGAAACGTTGAACGCTAAAGCTACTGAAGTCAGATCCAGCTGAGCGGGAGAATAATTCAGACATGTGACGAGCAGAAGAATCATGCTTTATAAAAAAATAAAAAAATAAAAAAATCTGGATGTTTACTTCATGTTGAAACGGTAGTAAGAATTTCTAATCCTACATTTCACCATGGTGGTCGTTTTGTCGCTGCGACATTAATGCTAGTTTATAAAGCTTAGAGAAAAGGAGGCAAATGAAGCTGATAAACAGAGCAGAGACGTGCAACACACAGAATGTGCTCAATAGTCAATCCCACAATTTCTCACTGCTTTGACTCATTGTCATCTACCATTATTTTGTTTCTTTTACCACAGCAAAATATGTTCAACCATATAACAGTCTGTCAATATTGTGTTTTTAAGGAGTTCTAATGCTTTTGCATGACCCCATCTACAACTATCTTGGCCCCTTTTCATTGTTTTTTTTGTTGTTTTTTTTAATTATAATCAGGATTTTAACTAATGAGGATCTTACTAGATTTTAATGAATGAAAAGTGGGTGGAAGAAGCTCTCAGATATTCTGATTACAATTGAATCTTTTTCAGTAACTTGAAATCCTGATTGGTGCTCTCTGCTCTTCTGCAAGAAATCACACAAATCCGAGTCGTGCATCTTGCACGTTTTCAATTGAGTGACCACTGTATGTTTTCAAGGACCAAAAAAAAAAAAAATACCTGATCAAAATAGGCCCGGTTTAAATGTACATGTAGCTGATGTAACTGATGTGGACTTATCTTTTCCAGCTTGAGACTGCCATTGTTAAACAGTAACATGCAATTCATTTGCAGAAATGCCGACACGCCTTCCTAATGTGTCGGGTTAAAATTCCCTCAAGTCAAATACATATTTTTAATAAAGTTGTATTCTAGACAACGATGCCGTGTTTCCAAGGTTTCGGGGACTTTGGAAACCTCTCTCACTCTCTCTCTCTCCAGAAAAATGGAGAACTAAGTGAGCATGAAGAGGTTCCTTTTTCCTTAGCTACCTTGAAATTGCAGTTACATTCCCTTTGTCATTTCAATGGGCAGGTGAACTGAGGTCCATTAATGGCTTGAGCTGTCTTATAATAAGAGGGATAGGGGCCCCTCCTGACTCCTGTGGCCCAAAAATGACTCGGAAATTACAGTCATTTAAACCAATGGAGCAAAAAGCTGTAATTGGGAAAATGTCACATGCGGATATGGAGCCACGTTGTTGCGCTCGGTTCTCTTCCCCCCGCCCCCTCTCCTTTCTGTTCACGTTTTGTGTGAAGGCCGCAAGATCTCTCTGAGACCGCTGAATCGGTGGCGCAGCGAGTGGAGGAAATTAGACAGAATCAAGGCATTTTTGTAGTTAATTAAAGCCAACGCCGTGCTGGTCGTGAATGCAGGGTATCGATTTTAGAGTCAGTGCGAGCTTAAAAGGCATGACACTGCCTTGCTCCTCATTATATCGCTGATTCACTTTACTCCTCACTGTACACCGAGCTGTCCTGTCCTCTAAAGGATGCTTGCCCATTCCCTTCCATTAAACAGAACCTTTCAGGACCTTGCCTGCAGAATACAGAGCTGTGAAAATGTGTTTTGCTTCCTTTCGGATTTCTGCTGTTTTTTTGTTTGTTTTTTTTTTGTCCCTTTTTAATTGCGTCATTACATCAAAACTAATTGTTAAATTAGCCCGAGACAATCTGACGAACACAAACAGAAAATTTTATTTGATGACAAAAACAAGAAACAAAACGATCAAAACCTTCTCAACTTGGCCCCAGTGTAAAAAGAAACTACCCCCTTTGTTAAAACATTGGGGGTTTTTTGGGGTTTTTTTTTAGAGTTATTAGAGTATGTTTGTTATTATCTACAAATTGAAACAGCGGCGAACGTCATCACGGTTGGCCGGCCTCACAAAATCGCTCCAAAGGTACATCACTGACTCGATCCAACATCTCACAAAAGCACATCTGAAGAACTGCAGCCGCTCTTGGCTTTGTTATCATCAGTGTTCATGATTACATAATGAGAAACAAATACTTCCTTTTGCCATAAAATGCTGTTCATGACTGAAAGGACATTTTTGTAAAATATTCGTAGGTCTGTTGGGATACAACTGCAGCTTTTAGAAGCTGAAATAAAACTAATTTTGAGTCAGAATTGGCAGCGTTACCGTCGTGTTCTGGGTCTGCTTTGTTGCTTTAGGTCCGACTGATGAAGCCATGAATTTTGCTCTATTTCCCGAAAATACAGGAGGAGGTTTTCTAGCCATCAGGTCAGAAATGTGATCTTAACCACACTTGGGTAGTGCAGCAGGACAACAAACCACTTCACACCGACGGATTCATCTCTGACAAACATAAAATGAAAATCTAGTGGCCAAGTCAAAGATCTGGTGCTGCTAAGGTGCTGCTAAAAACCCTTCAAACCATAGAACCGTGATAAGTAAATGATACGGTGGGGGGAAATACTTATTCAAAAGAGTCTTGCTGGATTGGCTAACATTTTTTCCACCAAAAAAATTTAATCAACATTTCAAAGCTATTTATTGGATTTACTTGAATGACCTTTAGAACTAAAATTGGTTTGCAAAAATTTTAGGCCAACAAGGAAGCGATCTGCAACATGTTTAGCAACCTTTCAGTCCAAAAACGTCAAAGATCTCCAGACGGTTTTCCTAATTGGCGGTTCAGATTCAATATTTAGACAACTGCCAGTGAATCAACATTTGCACAAGCACTGTTTTCTAATATTTCCCTATGGCTACAATAACACCGAACGGAAGATTGGCATGGCATGTCAGCACTTAGCTGGACGTGCAGCTGAGTGTAAGTGCAGCCTAACTCAAAACAGCTGCAGAGGTAACTAAGCAAAGAATAAAAGTGACTTAATGGCTCATTTGGATTTTGCTTTTGCTTCTTTTTTTATTATTTTTTCCTAAAGAGAATTTGATTGTGATTTCTGCAACATTTTTGTTGAGAAACTGAGGAATTTAAAGTCACTTCGCTTGCCAAGCTGGATCTGAAGTAAAGATATAAAGCAGTGTTAGCATCGGGATGCTCCACATTGTGTGAGGGAGGGAAAAGGATGTTGCCCACAATAAGAAATCTGAAGGAGGAAGGTTTAAATAAATTAAGTAGGAGTAAGCCAATTATCCAGATTTGTACTTCAGTAGATGGTGTTTTTTGCAATACACAGCTTAGTAGGAGTTATTCCCGGTACGAGTATGAATTTGGCTTCATAATATATTACAAAAGTGGTTACATATTTAAAGAATTTTAAAAAGCATTCCCAGAAGCATGATCTTGCACTCAAAAACTGCTGCAGTTCAGTCAGCATTGAAGATTCTTAAAAAAATAAATAAATAAAAAAATAACCTATCCTATCCACATCCGAATGGTTTCACTCAGGCGCAGAGGCTTGACCATACAAATCTCTAGATATATAAAATCAGGTAAACAATGCAGAGATGAAGCAGAAATAACGCATGATTTTATGAGTTTAAAGCAAAAAAAAAAAAAAAAAAAAAAAAAAAGCATGTACAGGATCTAGTGGCCTGGACAGGATGAGAGAGATTCCCAACACCGGGAATCGAACCCAGAACCACAAACCTCTGCACATCCTGCACGGGCTCTACCAACTGAGCCACACAGCGCCCCCTTGCTGCAGATAGCTGAATGAACTGGAACTACCCCTACCCCTAAAGGTCAACAAATACTGCACCACAGCAACCTAACGAAGATGGAACACATATAATGATCTGCAATATATGACTTTATATGGCAAAATCAGAATTGGAAACTCACCGTTTTGGTAGTCATAAGTGCGGCGCTACATTGTTATGATAAATACGTTTATCAAAACATAAGAAAACACTCATTAATGTGACCGTTACAGCTACATCCGGAATTAAAATGATTTTACAACATTTGCTGAAATATTGCAGCAGAAAAAACGGCTCTCACGTCTTCGATTGTCTTCAGGAGACAAAGCGCCACAAATTTGAAATTTGAGGGCCTTACATAAAACCCCGACCTCGATAATGGCTCCAATGAAAGATAAATTAAAAAGCTAAAAATGAAATATAATCTGTTATCGTTTTCTGTCCAAAAAAAAAAAAGAAAAAAAAACCCACAGCCGAGTAAATCAGTGATTAAAAAAAGGAGCCAAGTGAAGTTCTGCTTTATGTGACAGCTTATATAGGCTTCAGACACACTATAAATAAATAGGAAAGCACTGCGAGTTCAACCTTTATAAACCTGTGGGTGGCAAATTACATTTTCATAAACTTTTATCGCATTTTCAGACGAGAGTGGCGAGGAGATGCTCTGCAGCAAAATGGAAGGATGCAAAGAAAGAAAAAAAGGCATCTCAGTCTGTGGCTTTGGTCCCGACTAATATTTAATGTAAAAATTCTATACTTTTCTAGACACAAACAAGTTCTACTTTGCTTTGAACGAACATTTAAAATTTAAATATACTTATGTAATTTGTGAGAGTATTGTTTTTTTTTTTGTTCTCAATGTAAATGTGAATATAGAAAGTGTTTTTTTGTAAAAGAAGAAAGCAAGGTTGAATTAGTGCAAATAAGCCCAGCGTCAGTCTGGGCTCTAGTCACACGAAGTCATGCAAGGAAGGAAGCATCGACAGAAGGAGGGAAGGTAAGAAGGAAGGATCAAGGTGTCAGGAGGACCAGAAGGAAGGATACAAGGAGGGAAGGATAGATGCAAGGGAGGGAGGAAATTAAAAAGAGGAAACAATGGAAAGAAAGGACCAAAGGAAGTAAGGAAATATACAATTAAGGAAGCAAAGGAGGGAGGGAAGAAGGGAATGGTGACTCAAGGGAGAATCTGTCCTCATGCAAGGAAGGAAGAACAGAAGGAAGGATGCAAAAGAAGAAGGCAAAGGGGGAAAAAAATGGCAGACATGAGTACATCTTGTCTCGTTTCATGTTGTTCCAGACCTGGAAAATACTCGTCCCTAAAAACCCAGAACTTTTCAGAACGCGCGGGATCCCCGTTTTGAACTTGGCGCACACATGCTCCTCAACGCCAAGGCAGAAGCAAAGCCAGCAAGTAATTAAAACTGACAAAGAAAAAAGTAAAGTCAGATGATTAATGTAGCATTAAATTAATCCGAGCTTCACTTTAGAATGCTAATTCCTCCCTAAAACACGGGCACCAAGCTGAACTAACTTAATGTAGGCGAGACAACTTTTACATTTCCAGAAATCTCCATTGTTTGAAAGAGGAAGCCTTCATAACGAGGTTTTTTTTAAACCAAAAAAACCACAAAAAAACCCAAAAAAAAACACGTTATGTACTTTCCAATTTTGAAGCCTTTTTTTTTTTTTTTTACTTTAAATAAAAACCTAACCATCCTCTTTAGTTTGTGTAGTTTTTACCTGCAGTAGCTCTCCTCTGAGTAGCCCTCAGGCCCAACATGCTCGACAGAACGGACACGTCGGAGGGGAAGATTGTGGGGGCAGAAAGTCTTCATAAACAACTCCTTTCTGATTTCTGCAACGGGGGCACCACGGGATTTAATTTTCCACCAACTTATCTAAACCAAGAGGGTTTTTTTTTTTTTTTTTTTTTCTGGCCCCGTCATTCAGGCATAAAGCACCTGCTGTAAAGGTCAACGAGAACAAAATCCCAGCTTCTGCTCCTTCTGCCTCCCCTGCTCATTTCGGCTAGAAAAAACAAACAAAACAAAAAAAACACACACAACAGAAAAACGAAGCCCGCGTTTGAGTCCCATAATGCATGCAGGCAAATCGATGTGCACGCACACGCACACACACACACACACACACACACACACACCCAGAAGCGGCTCTTGCAGACCCGGAACACGCGGTTCTATCTGGACCGTGTGGGTCGACTTACTGCTGTGTCCTTCTTTTCATTCCAGCGTGTGATGAAGCTATTCTCTGTCTCCATCTGTTGCACCTGGTCTTCATTGACCTGTTTGAGGCAAAACAGAAAACACATCAGCGTTCACAATCGGACACAAAACAGCTCCCATTTAAGACACCTGTACTCGCTTGATGGGAATACGCACTCAGCCCGAGGTTGTGTGCTATTTGGATTTTAGGTGATAAAGCAACAAAGCAGTGTGCGATCGTGAAGTGGAAACAACACGAGACGTGGTTTGCGAATCGTTTACTGAGCTCCGGACTTTGAATCCGTCACCAGCCCCCCTTTAACTTGGACACCCCTAAATTAAATCCAGTATGTCTTGTTGCCTTCAGAAGTCACCTAGTTAGTAGAGTCCAGCAGTTTGCCAATTAAATCTCATAAAATGCAGCTTTTCCTTGAAGGACTAAGAGGCTTGTTAGAGGCATTTAGCAGACAAACAGCATCTTGAAGAACACACACACACACACAGCAGATAAGTTGGGAATAAAGTTGAGTAGTTTAAAATAGAGGTACGTTATCAAACCGAAGGGTCCACAGTAGCTCTGGAGGAGCTGCAAAGATCCACAGGTCAGGTGGAAGAATATTTTGACAAAAGAACTGACAAAAACTGTCCTTCTTTGCCACACATGAAGTGTGGCGAAACACTGACCTGAGCACACCGTCTGCATTGTGAAACATGACGATGGCAGAATCATGCAGCGGGGTGATTTTCATGAGCAGGACGGCGGGTCAGAGTCGAAAGGAACATGGAAAACTAACTGCAGGGAAATTCACGTCTGCAAAGTGCTAGTAGCAGGTGGGCTGAGTGCAATTGTGTGCCACGCTTATCAGATTTCTTTCTAAAGAAAGTGGAATAATTTTTCCTCTCATCACAATCATGCTCTACAAAGCCTTGGTGAATCATATAGCCCAAACAAATCATTGCAAAAACTTGACAAAATGTGGTAAAAAAAAATCCAGGGAGTGCGAGCACTTTTGCAAGGCACAGTAAAAAGAAAACAGAGGAGCAGGTCTAACCCAGAGGAAGGTTTAAAATTCTAGCAGCAGAAGCAGGTCATTCAGGAAAAACCTCCGAAAACTAATTTCTGAAGTAAAAAGTGGGCTGGAAATGTTTGATACCGCTCAGCTCCAGCTGAATAGTCTGCTTTCATAAAGATCTGTTGGGGGAAATTACATTTCTTTTTCCAACTTTTTCCTTTTTTTTTTTTCTTTTTCTTAAACTTCATTATCATTTTCAAAGAACAATTCGATTTGTTAGAGTCATAGAAATGGTGGAGAAGATGGTGGGAGGGGAGGAGACGGAGGGGTGGATGAGGGTTGGGGGGACTCTCAAACTCGTCGTGTGTGTTTGGGCCTGATAATAAGAGTCTGCCGACGACATCCGGCACAAACCCGAGGCTTAATTACTGAGACGTCTCCTCTCTTTTTATGTCACATCGAGTGCATTCACTCTAAGCTTAATGGCTATTTGTCATGCAAACGATGGCGTCTCGAACCGATTTGGAGCGAATGCTTCTCCTGTAACATCTAAACAAGGGAAAGATTGGGAAGCTCCACGTGGGAATTAGCAGCTGCTCGGTGCCGCTTATCCCGTAAGCCGTGTCAGCTCTGCGAGGGTAAGCGTGATCCCGTGGCCCCCCTCTCTCACTCATCTACACATCGGCAAAAAGTCACGAGAGTCCTGGAGACGTGGCAGCAGCAGCTCTGCTCCCCAGATGGTTCCGAGTGCAAATAAAGTCATAACTGCAGCTCGGTTCAGATTTGCAATATGGTCCTTATTTAGATATTTGATTCATCTCCACTTCTGTTGTCAGGACAAACTCTGGTCCGATACGTCCGGCTGAGTGCACTTCATGCTTTGTAAAGTTTCCATTTGCTTTCATTTGAAAGCAGAACTGCGACTTATATTGCCACAGATGCTAAATTGCTGCACACCATTTCACTGATTGCTCATACTCCAGCTGCAATAGGATCATCTGCATTCTTTATTTGGAAAATATTTACATTTAGCTGCAGGCATGCATTTAAACACGAGTGCCAAATTATGTTATTAAGCAAGTAAGTAAAGTTCAAATCATGATTTTATTTATGAGGGGGAGCGGGGGAGGTTATCCGAGATAAGTTGGGAGTTGAAGTGACAGACCTGCAGAGTCAAGAAATCCCCTCAAATAGAACCTGCGATTCGCAACAAGCCAAAAAAGTACGGTAAAGTTATCGACAGATATCCGTGTAGGTAAGGCTGCAAAGTCATTTGTGAGGTTCTGGGATCCAGCAAGCTAACAGTGAGAGCGGTGACCCATAGAAGTTATTCCAGGAGCCCATCAACGATTCAAACAGGAAGTCAGAAAATAACCTAGAGTGGCAGGTAAAGCACGGCGCGCCTCACTTGCCTCAGAGAAGGTCAGTGTTCATAATTCAACAAGAAAAGAGATCAGGAGGGACGTGAATCCTTGGTAGAGGTCCAAGGGAGAAAACGCAGCTAACCAAAAAGAACATAAACACCTCTCTTACATCGTATCCTGATGGCTCCAAAGCTTTTGGGAAATATTCTGGGAAAGTTTGTTTTAGTTTGTGTAAAAAAAAAACAAACAACATTTCAGAAATGGAATATGACACGGACAATCAAATATGGCGGTGGCAGTGTAACGGTTTGGGGCTGATTTGCTACTTTGGGACCTTAACGTCTCGCCTGAATTGATGGAATCATGCAAAGTTAACCTTTTTTCATTGGCCATCTCAGTATGTAGACATAAACCACAGAGAAGAGACAGTAAAAAGAAGAAGAAGAAGAAAAAAACTATGATCGAAGAAATTTTGAAATCTCTTCAAAATCTTTCAAACCTTGTGAAATAATGTTGCAGATGACCAAGAGTTGTCCTGCTTCCAAAAGGAAATTGGTCTGTAAGAGAGCCGTTATCACTCTTTTTGTTCAAGTTAGGTATTTGTGAAATAAATAGCTTCAGACATTTTTATATTGAGCCATGACGCAGGAATGATCTGCCCAACGCACAATAACCTCTTGAGGTAGATTTTATTATGTGGATTTTGGTCCAGTTGACCTGTTTCTGTTTCTCTTCCCTGATTTTCTTTTTTTATGATAGTTGTTTTTAGTTTTGGAGATGCAGTGTGTGGAGAATAAACTTGGCATACATAGGACACAATGCAAAATAGCAGCGAAGACAGTGGATTGTTTTTTTTTGTTTTTTTTTTACAACTTATGCAACGCGTTTATGCAATGAAAAAGACGGATGTTACCTAACTTCGCAGGCGGAAAACCCATATCAAGAGAGCGAGTAAAACTTGAAGTCTTTTTATGTCCATCAATTGTTTAAAATTGCGCACACACACACACACACAAAAAACATGAATTAAAACACCAAAGCGTTTTTTTTTTTTTTGTTGTTTTTTTTTTGTCTTACACTAAAAAGCGTAACGTAGTTGCTGATTAGGTCACGAATCACGCTCATTTCCTGCGGAGTCTGTCCTTGCGTCTGGAACAGGCAGGAGGAGAAGACGGCGGCCAGTTTTTCACTCGGCATTCCGTTGAGGTGGGAGCACTGCTGAATCCTGTACAAAAAAGAAAAAAAAAACGAAAAAAGAAAAGAACCCGAAGCCCTGAAGGTAAGCAAACGACCACAGAGAGCTCAGCACCAGCAGCTTACATCTTTACGGCGCACTCGGAATTGAATAAAATGCGAGGCTCTGGGCCAAACTCAGCACCGGGCCAATTAGGCATTCTTGAATCGGTACATATAATTAACAGCTGAGTGACAACAAACCGGTGCAGGTATCTGAGGAGGGAGAGGTGTGTGTGATGTGAGCATCAGTGAATAAGACATGATGACAGCAGAGTGCTCATGTCTTAATCCAATTAGAGGTGGAAGAACCTAACAGCTTTGTGCCGTGATGCTGCGGCGGGACAAGATCCAGAGAGGAAAGCTGGCGCCCTTAAATTTTTGCATCCAGTGTTCGGATGCACAGTTCATTTAACACTAATTGCTATTGTTTTATTTTACGCCAACCTGCTGCTTATCATCAGTAAGCTGAATAATAAAGCTAAATGTTTTGTATATTCGGGCGATGAGCTGAATGAGAATGGAAATATCAGAAACTCATGGAATAAGCTGAGAGGAATAACTTCTATAGTTAAAAAAAAAAAAAAAAACAATTCCCACTGAGCTATGAACAGAGCCACTCTTACTGAGGAGTTCTGCAATTTGTTTGCTAATTGCCTGCGCTTTCAATAATGTGCCGCACAATCTGGTTGAGACGGAAAATATGGGCAAACGGTACAAACAATGAGGAATTTATTCAGCGTTTTCAACCCAAGGACACAGTTTTTTCCAGTGATAAGCAGCCTTTTCTAATTAAGCTTGCATTTTGAAGAACCTGCCAGCATTCCCACTGTACTGTATTTATGACAATGTCTTGGAAACTAAGCAAGACTTGTGAATGGGGAAAGTATAACAAAATGTTATATTATACAAAGTAGAGCAGTTTTTTTTGGGTTTTTTTCAGAAAATAAGGAACAATAGATGAATCACAAGTGGACAAATGGCAAATCGAGAGCTATTTGGATGCAACGGCTCAAATTTCTTTTGAATCTTAAGAGAAACCCAGACCACTTTTCCCCAGGACAAATTAAAGGGTGTTTTTGTTGTTTTGCTTGGTATTTTTATATTTTTTTTTCACTGTGGACTAGCTATATTAAAAATCAGCTACAACATGCATGTTTTCTGCAGGAGCTTGGTGGTGAAACAAAAACACGACCCACTTCCAATTGCAGGTGAAGAGGACTGAGATTCCCTGACTGTGACCAAAACCGTGAGTCTGCGTGCACATACCTGTACAGGTGCTGAAGCAAGGCATGAAGAGTCGACTTGTAGATTTTTGGCAAACTCTCTATGAAAGTTGAATACTTCTTCACCCTCTGCTTCTCGTCCGTCTCGTCTGCGAACGAAAGCGCACAAAAACGCGGCAGTCATTGCAACACTTTTGTCCCATTAACGATGACGGCGTGATGATTAAACAACATCTCCAACGAAGGTTTTAGAGCCGGATGAGACAAAGATCGACCCATTTGCTCTCGATATCAAGACGAACGTTTGGAGGTGTCAAAGCAACGGCATTCAGACTAAAAGCAGGGGCACCAAGCACGGTGGTGGCAGCATCCTGCAGAGCGGCTGTTAAGCTCCCAGTGGTAGCGGTGCATTGCACAAATTGGAGTGAATAACGAGGAAGACTACCTCCAGAGTCCTCCACTTTATCTAATTTTAAAGGCTTGATGGATGGAACCTGGGCACAACTGGGCAGCCCAAATGGTAAATTGACTAAATATGTGTAGCACTTTTCTAGCCATACCAAACACTCAAAGCGCTTTTAAACTAGCGCCACGTTCACAACATTCATACGTTGAATCGGGCACCCCGACGAGACAGAAGGAAGCTGGAAAAAGAAAAAAAAAAAAAAGAAACAGCTTTAACAGATTGCAAGATGACTACTCTCCCCACTGAGACGCAGGACAGTGGTGTCAAACACATCTCACACAGGTGTGGACGTGACGCCTGTGAAAATGCGGTTTGTGAGAAAATCTGTGATAAATTCAGGCTTGTGCGCCTATTTGTTGTTGGTGTTTCTATGACTCCACAATGGAAAGAGGACATTTTGACTGAATCTGTTTGCATTTGTTCATCACTGTACAGTAAAGAAGCTGCAATACAGAATCTTTTTAAGACAGCCTTTTGTTTCTCTCCCGTCTTAGACCCTCTTCCATCTCAGTCACCTCACTTACCCAGAGCTGACACCCAGTAAGGATAGAGCTCCTTGGTCAAAAGTGCATCCTCCAACTGGGATAAGAAGCGCTTCAGGGTGTCTGTTACGTCTTCCAGCTGATGCTCCTTGTTCCTCAGCTTCACATTGCGGGCATCACGAGTGAACTCCTCCAGGAGGAGGGACACCCGGGCAGGATCCCCCGGAGACTGGTAGATCCCCTCCTGGCACAAGCCTGCATCGAGAGTGTGGTTATTTATTAAGAATCTAGCAGAGCACAGATTTTTTTTTTTTCTTAAGAAGTGCTGGATTGTAAAACTGTAGGATAAAAGTATTGCTGCAAGACATCTTGGCCTCGTCACGTCACAGTTTCTTACATCAGTTTTACAGCAGCGCTGCCAAAGTGGCAATCATCTGTGTATAATGTAGGTTTTGGTAACCGCTTTGCGAAAATATCGACACCCTTGAGCTTCTATATGTTTTGTTACAAATTCAATCACAGCTATCATTGTACTGCGTGCTACTTAACCTGTTCAGTTTAACACAACTTCTAAGTTGATATGCGTATTGCATGAGCACTTGGGCCATTTGAGATGAGTTACTGTTTTCTAAATGAGGTAGAAACTATTGAGGAGGAGGATTCAGTGTCAAAAGCGCATGCGCGTTCAATGACATGCTAAAAATCACAGTGCCACATAGTGGCCTGGCATGACAACTACAGCTGTCTCATCTAAACGTTGAACTTTTTCCCAATCCTAAACAGCCTTAGATTATATGAATAGTCTCGTCATAAGATAGGTCAGCTGTTCTCGCACAGACACTCTTACAGAGTCATAAAGCAGCAGGGGTTTGGGTCCTTAATGCTCGAGACTAATCTTTTTGTTACCTTCCCGACCCAGAGCTCATCAGGATCAAAGCTGTCCTCTTTAACATCAAAGAGAACCCCCTTTTCTTCACAAAAGGTAATTGGCAAGACTATCTCTGCTTTAGTGCCACAAAATCTTTGGTGCATAGCAATCCACAACTTCACACTTGCAGTTTAATCAACCCTTTCCTCCCTTTTTTTGGGGGAAACACCAAGAAACTACGACAAGACAACCTACTGTCACGAGCTCTATTGATAAAAAACTATAAAAGACGGCCCGAATTAACCGTTAGCTAGTGCAAACTTGACAGACTCTTTTGACTATATTGTTGTTCTCATCTAATAAGGCTTTATTAAATGCATTACTTCTTCTCATTCAGACTTTTGTGAAAGTATTCTTTCTAAGGCTGAAATCATATTGAATTGCTCTCCATCTAATTTCACTTATTTTGAACTAATTTGGAAAGCAGAATAGTTAAATATTTTAGGCAACCAAATATAAGCACACACACACACACACACACACACACATACACGTTTCAAATTTTTATTTGGAAGAAAATCAACATATCCGTGTCAATCCACTCCACAGTTGGGCGCTAATTTACTTCAGTCTATTTTCTAAAATCCCAAGAAAACGAATTAAAGCTCGTGGCTGTAACACGACGAAACGAGAAAGCACCGCAAGGGCTATCAACGCCTTTGCATGGAGCCGTATATTTTTGTTGGGAGCGGTCCCACAGCGAGAGCATGGTGAAAAGTGGACTGCCTTTCTGACATTTCTAAAAATACCGTGAAAAGCGAGGTAGGATAATGTCACCACATTGTGCCAGACAACATTAAAAAGCATGAAAATCTCATCTCCGTTGGATGAATAAGCTCCTCAAGGGGGGGAAAAAAACCTGAACATTAGTCATACAGAACTCACTCTTCCAGACTCGAGGCTCTGCAGGTAAATATGCGGCGACTCACCGTACTGAGTGACAAAAGCAATGCAGCTGTCAACTATAATAGGGACGCCGTTTTTGGTCAGCTGCTGGTCACCGAGCGCTCTGCCGTCTGTGCCGGCGGCCAGCGTGATTGCGGAGTGCCACAGAGAAAAGTCCATCCTGTTGAACCCGTGGATGTAAATTGTTCTGGCGAAAAGATGATAATATCAGCTAAAAGCCTGAGTGAAGATCACCCGAGGTTCACACGTTTTGGGAAAAAAAAACAAAAAAACAAACAAAAAAAAAAAACACTTCTGAATCATTTAACAAACAACTGCCGAGATTAAAGGAATACAAAAGCGCTTCTACGTCTTCCCGTGAGGTTTGATGAAATACACACAAACAAACAGCAATTAGTGGCATCAGCACAAAGTCTTGTTGCGTTATTTAAATAAATAAATAAGTAAATGGAGTCGGAAATTCTCAGCCGCATTGTGTTACCATCTCAGTCCTTGTCTCCTTATCTCAGGCGTAGCTTTAATTACTACAGATGGCTACAGAAGGTGAAGTGGATTTGGACTAACAAGACAAAAAAAAAAAAAAAAACTAACAACACTGACTAATGAATATGCTTTTGGTGAATGGAAAAACATAATGATTATCTTTTTTTATTTTTTATTTTTTTGTCAAAGACATACCTTCCGCTTTCCACCATCAGAAGAACTTGGATCTTGTCTTCGCCCTCGACATGTGTGGAGACAGCTGAGGAAAGAAAAGGTTTGCAGGGGACAGTTTAGGTTTGCCATTTGCAACTCTATTTGGCTAAACTTGAAAGATGATGCATGAAGTGTCCATTATTAAGGACTTTTTTTTTGATGTATTTATACTTTAAGTCGGTCACAAACACACCAAACCTCGATATGCACAAACAAATCCTAATCACGAATCAAGAAGAAACCGGGATATTTCAATTGCATTTCGCACCGTTTCATGTACTTTAAAATTGCAAAAGTTCCCAAAGACGTCAACACTGACACAAATGTAGATGTTGTGTTTGTTGTAAGGCAAGCGGAAGAATATTTCATAACATGAAGTTATGCTGATGTAAACAGAAGAGCATTACACAGTCGACTGACAGAAATCACAATGCAGCAGGACATAAGAATAGAACTCATATTTAAATAAAATGGAAAAAAAGCAATATTGTCTCAATTGTACAACGTTTATTTGTAAATTCATAGAAGATGGTAAATATAACGCATGGAAGATAATAAATACATTCATTCATTAATTAAAGAATGTGAGAATTTAAACATTTCAAACAACCTTAGGCATATGGGACTTCATCTAATCCTTTCTTTTCAAGCTTTTGTGCTGCAACGCAATGTGTAGTTCTCCATTCTGATAAAGGTCTCGTAAAAATAATATTTAACAGCATTTTTTTTAAAGGTTGCAACTCTCAAGAGGGAGGAAACAATGCTAGTGTTAAGGTAAAATATGTAACATTTCATCTGACCAATTTTTGTTCTCGTTTTGTTTTTAAATTTTCTGGAAAGATATCTGACCAGACTTTAAAGCATAGCGCAGACATGTGGTAAGCAAATAAGACTTGTATTAAAAGTCATGCTCTGAGACAACTATTGATCCAATCTCTGGTACTGCATCTTCTTGGTAAGATTCCATATTGGAGCAAAGAAAGGAGAAAAAAAAAAGTACAATGAAATTGATCAGCATTCAGGTTATCACATATTTTATAAGACTTGGCTTTCTTCATGTCAGATTGTGTAGTCAAGTCACATCATTACAACAGTCATTCGTACAGCCTTGCTGATTAGGAGAAGAAAAAATGTGCGACTCGACATAATAGCTTTGGGAATAGAAAAGGATTGTTAAACAGTGATTTAGCCTTCTTTTAACAGAAACACTGGCTAACAACTTTAAACTTTCAGATCAGATGTGAAATGTTTAGAACGACCTGGATGAGTGAGATCCATTACTACACAATCAATAAAATATTTAGAAGGTTGCACGAAAATTGGAAATCGATTTTCATGCGCGATACATGCATCATCTGAATCCCGATGATGCATTTGACCAATCATGTAGGGTTCATGTCTATAGATGATTTAGACGGTACTGGTATTTGTGATAAAAATTAAAGAGCATGTAGAGCGAATTGATTGGACGGATTTTATTCATCCAAAATCCAACAGTGTTTGAAATACTGCTTTAGCGGAAAAGAGGTATGTACGACAAAATATCAGTGTGAGATTGCGTGATTAATCAGACGCTCCAGATCAGACGTCTGACATTGACTCGATTTTGCCCGAACGTCCCAATAAGCAAACATGGCGAGTAAACATGATATCGTCTAGATCTCTGATCAGACTTTTCAAAATTTCAAAGTAAAATCAGGTTGTAGGTTTCTTGTCATCTCACTGTGAGAAAGATGGTAAGGGAGGTGAATGGAAAAAACTAA
Organism: Poecilia formosa; assembly: GCF_000485575.1. Taxonomy (NCBI): domain Eukaryota; kingdom Metazoa; phylum Chordata; class Actinopteri; order Cyprinodontiformes; family Poeciliidae; genus Poecilia; species Poecilia formosa. The sequence continues at coordinate 1,380,417 of NW_006799980.1, read as the reverse complement.
AAATGTCAAAAGCTCACAGTTGGATAACTGCCAGGCAGAGGAACATCTCGGGGGTCATCGAGTTTCCTTGACAACCATTAATCACGTTCTATCAGCCTGCCAATTTTCAGATTGAGGATATTGTGAGAAAATGCCCGTCTCTTCTTCCCTCACAAACGCAAACATGTGGAGGGGAGCTGGAATTGCGTGCTCTGGTCGGAGACTAACGGACAACGCACATTAGAAGTGCGACGTAACGGAGCGTCTTTTGACAAACGTCAAAACACACCTTCAACACACACTGGAAACATCAGAACAAATCTGTGGATTTTTGCTAGATGTTATATATTTATGAAAGCAGGTGCTGTAACCTACATGAATTATTACACTAAAATAAATTTTGTATGTCATTAAAATGCTCCCCTGGTGAATTCTTGCATGACTTCAAATTATTAAGTTATGCATTCCTTCTTAATATATTCAGTTCAAGAATATTCCTCATCAGAAATGGTAATCTTGGTAGAAACCAATCACAATTCCAACTTCAAAAACTTGAATAAACTCCAGCAAAAAATGCAGTGCATTAGTAGAAAAATTGCCAGAGCAGCAGCACGGAAGAAGAGCGCTAACAGGAACATAGTGCTATTTGTGTTTCTAATCATGTTTAGTTAGACGGTGGCACCGGTCGTTTCCCAGGCACCGCCGGTGTGCTCATTTCATTGAAACGAATGAAATGTGGAAAAGCACCAGATGCCCAGAGTTAAGCATGGAGGATCTGTGATGGTGTGGGTCTGGATAAATGAACACATTAAACAGTGAGCTTTTCAGTGTAGAAGCATGCTACAATGCTAAATATGTTACAACTGAGTTGCCAACAAATGTGCCATCTTTTGCAAAAGCTGCAGCTGAGCGATGCTAACAGGACAGATATTTTAATCGAAATAAATACCCAAGCACCTTTTGACCACTTGTGGGATTCCTCGAAGAACGATGCAGTGAAACGCCGCTTTCGTTTGGGTCCACACCGGCTCCTGAATAGCAGAAATCTGCCAATACTCGAGAACTCCTCTAAGATAATTCGTAACTGTCTATTTTAATAGCTTAAACACCAATTCTAATTAAATATACATCATTATGCACAACGGAGACCGACACAGCACTACCGCAGAAGGAAATATCTACCAGTTTTGGCGGTTGAGCCAATCAGCATCAAGGAAAATAAATGGCGCTCCTTTCCAAATGTCAGCCAACAATGTATCACACCGTACGAATAAATCTGTCACTGTACTGTTAAAAATGTAAGCATTTATATTTACTTCTTTACTACCAGTTGGGATTTTGCAAAAAAAAATAAAATAAAATAATAATAAACATAAATAAATGAATAATGAAGATGTAGAGAGATGAAAGGGAAGTGACAGCTGGCAAATCCTGAGAAAAACGTAAATGCCGTCTTAAACTTATAGATTTTCTCTTTTGTAATGGAAAATGCGACTACTTCCAAAATACCATCTTCACAATGATGGTAGATTAAAACATAAGTGGGAAGTAGGGCACAAAGAAAATTGTTATTCATACACAATTCTCACAACGACAACAACAAAAAAAAGGTCTGAATGCAAATAGATTGCCTTGTTGGTCGTATTGAACGCATCAGTAAAACAGACACATTTACTGACATTCTTCATCTCCACAATCAGTCTTTTGAAATCGGAATAAGGGAGCGAGATACAGAGGAAGTGAGCTGAGGGACTCTGAAGCGCAGCCATAATCTCTTCGGGGGCTTCAAACAGCTGCTTGGATCATGGCAACAATCACACACAACAGAGAAAGAACAAAAAAAAAAAAAAAAAAAAGGAGACGAGGCTGCTCAAATCTCCTAGCAACAACATCTGGCACTTTCATCACTCTCAAGCACTGATTGTGCCCCAGTAATGGATAGAAGGATGAAAAATACAGAAAAAAAGACGCAGGACTTCATCTTAGCAAACCGTCGATTTTATGAGACGGATTGCTGCCTTAATAAATACCTTTATTCTGTAATTACCTTTAAGAATATAAGCTTTCGCACACGTGGGTGGATTTATATGCGTTCAGCATCTTCACTGGATAAATTCATTTGGAGCGCATCATACAAAAACCTTCAAATAAAAAACAAAATAAAAAAAACAAAACACATGCACTGAAGATATGCAGAAGCATATATTTTAATTTGATTGCAAGAAAGGCGACTGTCTAACTTTGATTGACAAGTCTTTTGTACCAGCCAGTTGATGTTGATCCAGAAACGGGGAAAAGAAATACAATTAATCTCATAAAGTGTTTTTTTTTTTCCTTTTTGTAATTTTCTCTGGCACATTTTCAAGGGTGCTGCGTTTTATTTTGATCCAAATAGCAAGAAAGGAAAGCCAAGAACTTAAGAGATTGACTTGAGAGGGGTTTATTAGGCGCGTTATCAGGTAAAATGCAAAACATTTGTCTTAGCCGTTTTGAACAAACATACAGAAATCCTCATTCATCCTACTACAAGCTCAGCGGCAATGGGTTTGTTTCTTAATCTGTCTATGTGATAAGTCTGCGGCCTTGTTTCCACCAAAGAATCTATTTTATGGTTGTTGTTTTTTTGTTTTTTTTTGCCAAATTCTTAATGTTCAAAGCAGTTATGTGTGTGTGTGTTTTTTTTCAAAGCTTTGTTACTGTGTGAACAAATGCTTCTGGTCAGCAGATGGTTTTTTTATGTCAGAAAACAAGGAATGGATTTAACTGGACTTACGAACATACAGCAGCGTTTTGTTCAAAAATCCCCGAGTTGATCATGACTTTTATTTTTTTTTAAACATAATTAGACTGCAAGAGAGATGAACAGCTTCTTTTGTAAACACTAATGACGTCTGAGCAAATATTAAAATGCATCTCATATTTTCCAAGAGATAATTTGTTGTTTGTGTGTTTTAATTCTCACTGTGGATCAACGGAGACCCAAGCCAAATGAACGCGTTTGTAAATCTTACCAGTCGTCAATGTTTTAACCTGCGCCGTGCTGTCAGAGGGGTCATTTCCAAGTGATTTTTTTTTTTATTTTTATTCCAACATGGCAGTTTGGCATCAAGACTAAGAGTGGCTGATGAAATTTATCTAAACTTTCAAAAAAAGAAAAAGAAAAAAAGTGAAAAACAAGTCGTAATTTAACAGACGGAGAGACTGCATTTTCAAGTAGCGTTTCCCTCCTAATAAATTAAATCATAATTTCTCTGCTGTTTTTTGCATTTCGTCAGGTCGTTTTGTGTCCTGCGTTAAAAGTTTATTTGATGATCTGAAACTTTTAGCTGTGTTAGGGAGACAGTTTCGTTTTCACTACTATCTGCATATAATAAACTAAATGGACTTTTGCGAGGAAGCACTGGAATTACAACTACAGGATGTGCAAGACCGCAATCTTCTGCCAAGATCCATCTTCATTTAGGAGTTTAGGCAGAACAAGTCGGACAAAGCAGATTTTAGCATTTTGGCTGTCGTATGCAAGATGTAACCAGAGAGACTTTTACAGCTAAATGTTCTTACCGTATTTACAAAGCTTTCCTTTTGTAATGTAATGGGTTGTGCACTGTGACATATGAAGATTATCCAGCTAGAGCCACCTTTTGTTTTCTCCTTATTTTACTTTGATTTTCTGGTTCCTCGCTAAAAACTTCAGGTTCTCTTCCAGAACAGGAACATTTAGTTTTTATTATTACTTAGAAACTGTGGAGTGCTCATCACTTATACAAATTTAGAGCATATTTAGAAAGTCCAGAGGGTACTTACTTACACTTATGTAGCAACTCAGAACAGGGATTAGAATTTGGAACCAAGAAATACTACTTTTTAGACTCCTGTTCTTCCAACCCAGAAAAGGAATTAGACCAGAGGATACTTACTTATACTTATCTACCAACCCTGAATAGGAGTATCTAGTTTATTTACTTTGGATCAACATTAGATTCTTTTCCTTCTTTTGCTCTTTCCTTTGGTTTGCTATTTGGTTTGTTTTTGTTTGTATTGGGAAAAGTCAAAATTTAAATGAACTGAAACCATGTAAATAAAAGATCAAGGTTCTTTTTGGGGGGAGTGGGGGGTTTAGAGATCGGACAGGAAAACATTTCACATTACTGAATAAACCGATGATATGTGAAACAGCCAAATACAGCATAACTATGAATCAGAGAGCATGTAAAACAGCTGACGGATGTAGGAGTGAAGCACGTAGGAACTATTTGGTGACTTTAATTGAAAAGTGAGTTTATTTAATCCCTCAGTGTTACACAGGGGCACCTTTCATGTGGTGGTGTCGCTACAGAGAAAATAACAGTTAATCCCATGTCACAGACCAGGAATCCTGAGGCGATTTCTTTTTTTTTTTTTTTTACCAGCGCTCCAAAGCCCAACATACCCCTGACAAAACACGGGTCCCCTTCTGGCTGCAGGGGCTCTCCGGCTGTGACAAATATGGTTTGTGAAAGCCAGGAATAAAAATGAACACCGCTGCAGTTCTTTATCCCGCCCCAGGTGAGAAGATGGGGCGGCACTTTGCGTGATTTGATCCATGCCGAGCTGTAAGTAGATTAAAAAGATCTATTGATTCTCCCCTCCTTCTGTTCGTGCGTCACGCTGGTGCAATCAATTGAAATGTTCCAAAAAATCTTCAACGTCTGCCAAAGCTTGTGTGAACTTTGGAGCCTTCCGCGCTGATGAGTAGAAATAACTCATGTTCAGCGGTAATTTGGACAAGCGGCAAGGATAAAACCAGCACATGTTTGCACAATTCCTTCTAAAGAAGATGCTGCTGCTCAACAAACTAAAGCAGGAAAATCACTTTGACAGGTGCTTTTTGTAAGTGCATCACATATGTGCCTTTACTTCAAATAGAAAATTTTCTTTTTTGCTTTCTTAATGTGGAGACGCTTTTATTACGCGGGGACAATTTAATTTCTATTTTTGCTAGCTCAACCTCAGAATAGATTTGTGTAGTGTAGATGTGCACAGAAACATTGGAGTCAATCATTCTCCAGGAAAGTCATGAGCTCACCGTATGTCAAAAGCCAGTATAGATGTCAGCATATTAAATGTTTTATGATGGCAGTCAAAAGGGAAAGAAAGTGAAACTTCTTTTTTAAAACCAATGACAAAACAAATCATCATGCACACCTCGCACCAACTATTATGCACAGAGGCGGAGGAGTGATGATTTGGGCATACTTTCCAACTTCTGATCTTTCTGCCCCTTTTACACTAAGTTTACTTAAATACAATCAGTAGATTAAAATATGAGAGAGCTGAGAGTAAGCCTGCAATGTGGGACGTCTACTTAAAACTTCTGGACATTAATAAACAAACACTAGACAATAATACCGCTCGGAAATATCTGCATTCTTTCCGTTTTTGGTATGGTTTCTGTGTTTTCAAACATTTTTGATCAGGCACCTTACATTGCTCTTTCTCCGAGTTTGACATTATAAAAATAGAAAATACTTTCCAAAAAACCCCCCCAGAAACCCACCATACAAATCAGTACGGCACTCACTGAGCTCTTGCAGTTGTTTGAGATGAAGCACTTCCTCCTCTCCCGCCTCATCTCCAGAGCTGAAGTGCAGGGCGGAGCCCTCCAGCATGAACCAGCCCGTCCTCCAGTGATACAGGTCATGGCCTTCTTTGTACTGGAGTCTGCCAATCAGTTCGCTTCGTTTCCGCACCAGTCCCTCCACCTTCGGTGGGACGAAGCACTGTGGACAGCATGCGTTCATGAAACAGAGAGACGGAAAATATATTTCGCACGTCCAAATCAAATGCAAAGTAACTGCAACCGTACTGAATGTATACACTTTAGTTTGCATTCGCTGACAAAAGTTTCTGCACCATGTTCTTTCGATTTAAATTGAAAGGCCGGCCTCTTCTGCAGAGGGAGAGGAGTGTTTAGCGATGCTGCATTGACTCTTTCCTACCAGCGACTAAGTCGTCTAAGACTGGAAAGATAAGAGAGGGAACAGTGGGCATATTTATATAGGGACTTATTAAAAGGCTCCTTCAGCAAAAGGGGGAAGATGGCAAAACCTCTCTCGTCTTACTGAAAGAGGCATTGCAGCGTGAACAAAACACACACACACAAAGAAAAAAACCTTCTTCACTTAAACTTCAGGTGAAAAACAAACTTATAGGAGGATGGAAATGCGCGCCGTGTGTGTGGGTGCGCTCGGCTCGAACGGTGTCACCTTTGCCAGCGCCTGGATCCAGTCGTGCTGCGTATCCTGCGTCTCGGCTCCGACAGTCAGGGCTCGCTCCGTTCGGAGGTAGAGCTCGACGGTAAACACAGCCCTGCCGGAGACACGAAGGTCAACTTTCAGAGGTTCCGAATGCGAGGAAGCGTCCGTGTACAGCAGCACACCCTCAAACTTTACGCATTTGCAAACGTTAAGCATAGATGCATGCGCTGCATTTTAATTCAAGTTACCGTAAGAGCATTTTTACCGTGGCACTTCAGAATCTAGGTGTTAAACTGTACATTAGCGGGAGCAAACACAGGGAGGCGGAGGGTAAAGGAGCTCCGTCACCGATTCATTCCGATTTACTGATGGTTTCCAAATGCATCACAAGCAGGAAAACTGTTGACGTAAAAGATTAATCCGCACAGAAATAATCTCCTCTAGGGACGTAGCGAAAAGTTGCACATATCTGAAAGAATCACCTGAAAATGTTGGCGATGTGAAAACAGTAAACATACACAAACATGAACTTCCACCTAAACAGACAGACTGAGCAAAGAGAGAGTTGATCAGAGAAGAAGTCATGAAGCTCCTGGTAACTCTGGAGGAACTACAGACATCCACGGCTCAGGCGGGAGCATTATTATTATTATTTTTTTTTTTTGACAGTACAATCGTCCAACTTCAATCGAAGTGTGGCACAGAGAAAGGCCTTTTGAATCCCATTTCCAGTCGATCAAAATCAAGAAGAAATTTCTATGACGTAAAACCAAGGCTGCGCGTCACCCTGAAAGACCGTGGCATAACACCGTGTTTATGCTGGGGAGTAACAATGGGAAGACAGATGGAGCTAAATAGAGGGCACACGTATTTGGGAGAAAAACCTGGTACTGGCTGCAAAGATACTACCGAGGAGGCTTATCTTCCAGAGAGATTGTAAACAGAACCAACCAAGAAACACTCGGCAACTTTTAATCAAAAAGAGATGCAGGCGCACACATTAATCTTGGCTAAATGCAGCTAGTGTTTCATTTTTACAGAGGCTGAACCACGTCCCATTTTTGATGCTAAGATCAGAACACGTTCTAAGGGAAGTAAGTAAGAAGGAAAAAAGAAATCTTTGGCTTTTCCTTTAACAAGGCAAGCTTGAGAATTGGAAGTTTTCTGCCCATGTTTCATTCAGGCCAAAAACCTTTAATACTACTGGTGTAGCTCAAATAGAGACATGTTTTAGGATGGCCTAATCAAAGTCTTAAACTAAATCCAATGGAAGATCTGTGACAAGACTTGATGTTCACACATGCTCATCATTAAATCCGTCTGAGCTTCTGTATAAAGACTAGGGGGGGAAACGCAAGAAGATGTGCAAAGTTGGCAGATAAATACCCCAAAAAAGGACTAGCAGGTGAAACTGCAGCAAAAGGTGGTTTAAAAACATTTCCACTCAGGAAAACGAAATAAAAATGCTCACCACACTGGTCATATTTTTTATTTGTAAAGATTTTTTTATTTTTTTTTTCATAACTTTTCATTTTCTCTGATAATGAATTTATGAAACCATTTATCAATTTCTTCATGTGACAGCAGCTCGTTTGTGTTGGCTTGTCACGTAAAATGTTGATGAGATATACGATGTCTGTGGCTGTGGGGTAACAAAACAAATCTTAGTGTTTCCAAGTAAGATTTTTTCAGGAAACACTAGAAAGTCTTGAGAAAAGAAAAAAAAAAAAAAAAAAAGAAAAAGAAAAAAAAAAAGGCCACCA
>NW_006799980.1:1333752-1371848 GCF_000485575.1 Poecilia formosa | reverse complement strand
CCCAGGCAAAACTTTGTAAAAAAAAAAAAAAAAAAAGAAAAAGAAATAGAAAGAAAGAAAGGCCACCATTATTGTGTTAGTCTTTTCACATCCTGTTGTGTTTGCCTCGGCTCTCAAACACCTTTGCTTCTGTCTATCAATGAAAGTGTCACAGGTCAGAGTATCGCCAGCTTAATGGCCTGCAAACAGGATCCCAAGCAGTCGTTACATCTCGACGCGGCGGCGCCTCTAAATGCTGCCGCGACGGGCGTTCAAGGCGACACGTCGCACGGGGTCAAGGCAACAACGAGTCACTTTCTTTTCACAGGTGTCAGGGGAATAGACGAGACATGGGTGTTTGCCCTCGTATGTCCCCCCTCCTCTCCTCTCCTCCTCCTCCTCCTTCCCGCCGCTGCCTTCTCCTCGTCTCCACCGCTCCACGCCTCCTCCTGCCTCTGAACTGGCAGGTGTGCAGCCGCTTGTTAGTGGAGGTCCCACAGGGAGCGAGCGGAAGAGTACATTGTTGTGCTTGGCAAATGCTATGGTAAAGAAAGGACACGGAGGATGAGAGATGAACACTAAATAATGCGAGTCCCAGGGGGGAGGTATTGGCAGAGGAATAGGTACGAGGGGACGGGGGGGAGAGAGCGAGCTGAAGAGCAGAGGAATGAGAGCGCCGAGCCAGAAAGCACTAAAGGCCACTTTTATGCACCGCACCTGCTTTTCTATTTGAGAGGATTTATCTCAATAATGAGCAAAAATGGCTTTTATTTAGCTATATTCAGAAGTGAAGTGTTTATCTTTTGTTCCATCACATTTGCCTTTAAACGCGTCGGAGGAAGACAAATGTCGACAGCAGTGGTTCTGCCCGAACTTCGATTACACTTCAATTTTACGTTTGACACGGTAAGTAAGTCGCCAGATGCGTACAGTAGCTGGGGTACAGTTTTAGCTCAAATCGGTCATTAAATTGGACCGCTGTCCTGGAACCAGCCAAAACAAACGCGATAAGCACAAGAGGGGATTTCGACTTAAGTATCTTAAATATCAATAGATCTCTTGGATCTTGCACTGATCCCAAGTGTCAGATCAGGGTCCCGACCTGCACCGTCAGTCGTTCCCAGACAAAAACTCAAATACTCTACGTTTATTTACAGTCTTATTTAAACAGCCTCACTTTCAGAGAGCAAACACGCGCAGCACAAAAGCTTTTTCAACTTATTTGGAACCCACTAAACTGAGTTTTTACGGCTGCCGCAGCTTCTTGTTCATACTGTACTCTGATACAGAAAGCTATTGGTGGATGAGAGCTTAAAAAAAAAAAAAAAAAAAAAGCAGCTGAAATGCCAGTCATTGCACTTTATTCTGTTCAAAGCAAAACTCAGTTTATGAAGCAGAACAGCAACTTTAAAAAAAAAAAAAAAAAAAAAAATTTGCACACTTTTAACTGATGACCAACAAGCGGCTATGTTGTTGTTTACATCAACTGCGGGTTGCTCTTTGTGCTATTCTCACTGGCTTCTGTGCCTCCAGTCCATCGTCCCCCTGGAGTCATTTTCCACCACACGCTACGACTCCAAGGGCCTGCAGGAATACTAAACCATTTATTTATTATTGTTTTAAGACTTTAAAAAAAATCATCTTGCTTTTTCATCAAAACAAAATGTAAAGACCTCAGGGATAACTTTGCACAAAACTGTAACTCCTTTCACAAAGTCACTGTTTCTACTCACTTTAGGAGTTAATGAAACAGAATAATAGAGTCAGTGAGGGAAGCAAGTTGTAAAACAGGGGACCAACAGAGGGCAAAGTAATATAAAAAGTGAGAAGAAGCTTGAAAATGTTAAAAAAAAAAAAAGAGTAGATGGATTCGGTGCGTCTTTCAAGGTGCAAATACTCATCGTAAAACAAGCAGCTCTGTTAAAAAAAAAAGAAAAAGTTAAACTTATCATGAACCGACACACTCATTTTGCATTCATTTCCTAGGAGTGGCTGTGTAATATTCATGCAACTTGAGCAAACGTATGCCTCTCCTCCGACTCTGTGTCTCGCAGTGTCCTCTGCCACGGTGAAATTACCCAAAAAACGTCGCGTTTAATGGAAACGACTCCCACGGCCTCCTGCGGCGTGCTGATAGGCTGCTGGGGGGAGTGTGTCATCTGCATACATCAATATTTATAAGCAGCGGCAGACAGTCGAGAGGTTGAGACGTTCTCTCTCTCTCTCCGTCTCTGTCTCTCTCTCTGTCTCTGAGCCGACGCGCGCCATGACGGGGGGGAGCGAGGGGAAAGCGCTGGAAGTTAGCAGAAGTGAAAGGAAGCGAGGCAGAGTTTAATCTAGTGAAACCATTAACAGTGTTAGCGACAAAAAAAAAAAAAAATCCGCCTCCCACTCACCCCGACTCGGGGTGACAGTGTGACCTGTAACTGGGATGTTTGCGGCGAGCAGCGAAGGAGCAGCGCCCGCTCGGTGGCGAGCGTGCGCGCCCGCGCTCACCGCCTCATGTGTGGCGTCCGGCTCGTTATGCGGGTCGTTGTGTTACTGAGCCAGATGTGCTTCTTATGGCTGCACAGATAGCTTTTGCAAACAAACACATTGTTCACTCCTCTCAACATCTGCTGCCATCATTAAAGAGTTAGCTTCGGCTTTAATCATAAGACATTATCGGAGTACTTGCTTTAGCGGTGCAGCACAAACACACATACACACACACACACACGCGCGAGCACACACACAGGCGTCACACGCACGCACACGCAGAGAAAGAGTGATCCGGTGGGAGGGGAAAAAACTGCGAGCAGAAGCCGTTCGAGGCATCCGTTTCTCCTTCGCATTCGTGTCACCTCCAGATGAAATAAAGGGAAAGTTTGCCGTCGGAGCAACTTTTCAACTAAATCATAATCCAGTTGCAGAGACGAGGCTGATAGGGGGGAGGCAGTGGCAGTAAAACGAACGGAGGAAAGTGGCAGTTAGCGCTGCGCTGCTGATGTCTGCATAGCCGCCAAAGTGAAAAGGGAAATACAGATCTCATAAAGCCCTGATGGGGCTGTGTTAAAGCGAGCGACGCCCGATCTGAGATCACGTTAACAAGACGTATGCGGCGAGGAGTTGAAGCGGCGTGGAAGTCTGCGGTTACAAGCGTCTGCGTGTTTACTGGATGTCGGAGACGGCTCGCGTCGTACGAGCAGGTGATTGTTATGGAGCAAATAAAAGACTTTAATCACCAAGTTTAGGCTTCCTTTACGGTGTTTGTCACACAGCGGGAGAGGCGCAGACAAATCTTTTCGACTGTAAATGTTTGAATAAATACACTTGTGTGCTGAATATAGATTTGCTGCACAGACTGCAGGGAAATCTTCAGCTTTGGGAGTTTTGTGAAAACCCCATTCATGATTTTGAGGTTTAATGCTTGCCAGCATTTAAACAAAAGAAAAAAGGAAAAGAAAAAAAAAAGGCATTTCACAACACTCACTGAGAAATATTTAAAAACAACAGACAGGTAAAAGCAACATTAAGTAAAAGACCTAAGGAGGACTTGGATGGTTTCAGACCAACATTAAGCTTCTGGGATGCCCCAACCTCAACCCTGTCGAAAATTTTAGACTACAGCTAAAAGCTTAGTATGTCCAAGAAAAAAAACAAAACAAAAAACAATCAGATTCAACTGAATGAGTTTTGTCAAGAAGAGTGGTCGAATAAACAGAGTTCTACCAGAAGATTACCACTGGCTCCAAAAAGAAGATCGATGAGGTGAAACTTGCCGAGTGCCATTTAACAAAGTATCAACAAGGATGTATAGTCAGCTTTAACCTTTAGTAGTTAAAGGGCGGGTCCTTTAGTAAAAAAAAAAAAAGGTTTCCTGATTTTAAAACTAAGATACTTGTGTAGGGTTCGGACACATTTTTCATATTTGTGAGTGCGTGCTCGTACCCGACTCCAGTCATAGTTTCTGAGTTACTGACGGCCAGGCTGACCACTTCGCTGACGTCTACCCTCCCTATGGCCGAGGGGCTTCGCTCGTTCTCGTAATAACTCAGGAAGCCGCCCTCCAATGTACACCAGCGTCGTCCCATGTCTGAAACATAAACACACACACACACACACACAGAAAGAATACCAATTCAGAAATCTTAAACATTGTTTTAGGTGTGTCATATTTTAAAGTTTCTCAAATAGACCTTTTTGCCCCCCAAAATGAGTAGAAATGAACAGTTTACCTTGATACTGGTAACGTTAGCCCACTATGTTTGGATTAAGCGATGCATTTTGAATGCAAAGTGATGTAAAAACATCAAAACAAACAAAAAAATACAAGGGTGGTCATTTTAAGCAAAAGCTGACTGAAAGTTGACGAGACAAAAAAAAAAAAGAAACTACTCGTGAAGTCAACTTTAAATATGGACATCATAGAAAGACACACAAGCAGACTGATGCAACATTGTACAGTCCAAGCAGCGAGCAGGTTTCAATCTGCAAACATCTTCTCAACAGGAAGGCTGGAAAACACACAACTTTGTGTTTTACGACTGCCTTACGGTGCGATTTACATAGCCAATGAGCATGAAGTTCATGAAAACGTACCTAATTTTGGATTTTCAAAGTCACCATGCCATCTGGGTTCTTTTCTTTTTTTTTCTTTTTCTCCTTGTTCCGCAACAAACACACACATACAAACAGCTTCCCACCCCACAACCCCCCGTCGCTCGCAACTCCAAAGTTTCCAGCGTATTCATCTCATGAATATGCTAATTGTGCGTTCCTCTGCCAACCGCGTGTGATACTTCTGAAGAAACAGATATAGTTCCAATAAAAAAAAAACAAAAGGAAGTGTCGACAACTGGATGTAGAAAGAAAAGGGATGTGATAAACACGGGAAAAGGAGGATGTCAGTTTTGCTCTATTCACCCTCACGCTGCATCTCTTTACAGCTGTTTCTCACTTTATCTCTGTGTTCTGTTTGTAAGAAAAAAGTTATTTGTACAAGAATTCAGTTAAAAAAAAAAAAAAAGCAACATAATTTTTTTTTCTCTCACTTGGCATTTAAAAAGAAATACCCTCTCGCTGACCCCACTTCACTTGAAGAAAGATAGATAACTCCAGCAGCTACAGAGGCATCATCTTCATTTACCCACTATGCACATTAAACTAGGGGTTTAATGTGCCGGTGTGGGACAGACGGAGAGAGACAAAGTGTGGTATTTAAAGCTATTACCACTCAGATCTGTCTGGCAGGATATAATGTTGTCTTGGCGACAGAAAAAAGATGAAAATACATTTCACTTTGGTTTAAAATGTGCCCCTAAATCGCTGAGGGTTTGCAGAAAATGTCATGTCCATCATTTCCAGGACAAGACGTTCAAAAGTTCTTGTTTTGCACTACATTGTAATTTTGTGTTGCTTCTCATTTGTCACAGCTGCGACACCCGAATAACTGGAGACGAATCTACTCCGCCGAGTTTCCAGCTGTCATTGTAACCCGCTAGATAACATACAGAAGTCATCGTTGCTTTCTCTCGAGAAGACTGACTTTCTTTTAATGTTGCATAGAAGATTTTAAACATTTATAAATACCAAACAGTCTTTTAGTGGTTGCTATAGAACATTTTATTCGTTTCAATTTTAAAAAAATAACTTTTTTCATTTGAAACAGTGCAACGACGAGCAGTCAGCCAGTACTAGATACCTTTGTGTAAAGTAGAAGGTTCCAGTGCAGGTAAAGAGTTTTTCCAAGTCATTTTTCTCAAACATAGGACATAAAATGAACAAAAAAAAAACAAACTATCCTAATCCAAAAATGTTATTTCTACACAGGGTGTTGACTGCTGACAGTTGTCCAATGGTCCCTTTACAACTTCACAAGAAGCCTAAGCCACAATAGGTAATTGCTAAAGGTAATGGCTGTTCACATGGGGATACAACGATATCAATGGAAAGTTGAATGGGCGGACAAAAGATGGTAAAAAGAGTAACAGCACCAGGGATAACCACAGCTTTGTGAATGTTTTTTTTTTTTTTTTGTCACAAGGGTGGGAACTATAGGAGCCGCCACACAAAGAAATATTCATACCTAAAAATGGAGCAATAGTTTTAAAGTGAAGAGGACTGTGAGAGAGGCGAGGGGAAAAAAATCTGCAATGTATTTAGTATGACATCATGCTACAGCTATGAAAGAATAATTCATTTAAAAGCTGTTTAATGCGTCTTTACAAGAGATGCCAGTGAATATGGGGTGTTCTCTGTGAGGCTGCTTTTCTAGGAGCAGCGCAAATCTGAAAAAAGCTGAATGAATTTCAAACAGTTCAACAAAACCACTTTTAAGTGGCGTTTAAAAAAAAAAAAATCAATAAATAAAAATGTGGCAAGAGTCCTTTCCTTTTTATGGTGGTTAGTGGGTTTAGATCCCTTCAACACATTCCACCAGGAAACTGGCTTCGTCAGAAAGCCACAGATCTTGAGCATCCTTCTATCGTCCTTTTTCTGGGACCGTTTTCTTTCTTAGCGGGTGGGATATATCAGTAGCTTCTGCGCGAGAACCAGCGCAATACGAGGGGAACAATAGTGCTTGATTTACAATCGAGCAGCTGCGTCCATTGCCAGCTGTTCCTCCCCCCGACTCCCACACACATCCAGTGGCCCCGTGGCCCAGCCGTACTCCACGGGAGGCCATAACCAGCCACAAGAGACGACACTCGCGAAAGCCAGCCGAGGTACGTGACTCCACCAGATAAAATGGGCCAATTAGCTCGTACACCAAGAGAGAGCTCCCTGCATAGTGTTTTCCAAAGGAAGGAAGGTCTCCGAATGTTAAACCTTTTTCCTCCCCATTTTTCTGCTTTTTTGCACGAATCGTTTTTCCACAAAATGCTCTAAATCATCCAAATGTGCAAGGCGAAACAGGTTGATTGGTTTCAAATTCTAACCTTGTGCTTCTCTCCTCACTCTCAAAGGAGAAAAGAGACACAGCCAAAGTCTCTCAACTACATCCGTAAGTCTTCCTACTGTCTTAAACTTTTTATCGATGTGGCACGGACATCCAATCCAGTATTCATCAGAATAGAAAGGCTGTGCCCCCGTGTCTTCTTTTTTTTTTTTCCCCCCTTTTCGTTTTTGTGAATCCTTTTCGGCTCTCACTCCCACGTCCGCCCCCTTCCACAAATCTTCTGCCCATCTCACCATCAGACTAAAATATCTGCAACAAAGACATCTGGTGGACAGCTTGTCAGGGGGGCTCGAAATGGGAATCAGGAAAACGGAAAAGGATCTGAAGGATATGTCTGTGCCAGAATTAGAGCCTACTTCATTACGTTGAGGGACGGACAAATATGACAAAAGAAATAAAAGGAAATAAAAGGAAATCAGTAACTTTGACATGTGTTTCAACCTGCAATACTACTCGCTCAGTCCCCTAAACGTTGCAAAAATGAATGGAAGTTGCATGTATTATGAACACAAGCTCCACAGATCAACACAAAATAGTTCAAAATTATGCAGGGGGAAGGCAAATAATACATGTTCTGGCATTTTTCACAGATTAAAAAAAAAAGTAAGGCACTTGGAATTGAGCCCTTTACTCCTATGCTTCATGATAGCTTCAGTGGAACTAAATTCTTTCGGTGACCTAATTAGTAAATAAGAGTCTATTAATCTTATTTTGTACACAGCTGTTCTATGAACGCCCAAGAGGTTCGTCAGAGAACATTAGTGAACAAAAAGCATCGTGAAAACCAAGAAACACTGCAGACGTGGTCAGGGGATGTAGCTGTGGAGATGTTTAAGCAGGGTTCTAAAACTTTATCTCGCGTTTTGCAGACGTCACAGAGAACTCTCAACAGGACCACTGTGACTTTGGCACCCGTAAAATGACTTTTATAGAAAAAAGGTGTTTCTGAAATAAAGTCATCAGGAGTTTGCGAGAACCTGTTAAAGAGACACGCCAACCATGTGGGGAAAAAGAAACATTTACTCCGGGTCAGATGAAACCAAAACTGAACTTTATGGAGTACATTTAAAGTGCAGTGGACACAACACTACGCATCACCTTGAGCAAAACATCCTGCATGGTGAAGTATGGTTGTGGCGGCATCATGCTGTGGTGCTTCTGTAAGAAAAGCTTTTAGAAGACTTGAAACTGAGGCGGTTCTCCCTTCAGCAGGATAATAATCCTAAATGTACCACTAAATCTTCAATAACATAGTTCAGATTGAAGCAGATTCCCAACAGTGCAGTAAAGAAAAGGCCTAAATCAAATTAAACATCTCGAAAACTTATGTTTATAGACACCTGGTGTCCAGTATGAAAAAAAATTATGCTGCAAAGAAAATTGGGTGAAAAATTTAAATCCCTAGATGAGCAACGAGGGTGAAGACGTGCCTAAACAGAGGCTGTGAGTGCAGCACAAGGCTGAGGGATGATAAATACTTCTGCAAGGCAATGTAAAACAGAATAAAATCCACTCACAGTCTGAAAAGTAAATCTGAATATAAACCACAGAGAAGATTTGTCTCGTTACGGAAGACCCGGATTCAAAGTTTGCAAATGAAAAAAGCAATCGAATTGTTCATACGGGCTCAATAAAACATAATTTGACTTCTATCCACCAGCCCTCCATTCCTCAACGTCTCCACGGAAGCGAGTGAGTTACGGCTGCAGGCGCAGGCAGGGCACCGCTGATGAGGAAAAGACAAAAGCTAATCAGAAATTATGCGTGCCATTTCCTCAGTGCCAGTCGCCACATCAGACGGCGGCTTCCAGGCCGTCTCTCTTTACCTCCTCAAAGATCACTCTGGCGCCGCGAAGAAAATGCACAAAAGAGGTGGACCGTTTAAATGTGATTCACTTCTTCTTCCCGTCCACTGGGAGCGATTCACTGGAGCGGGAATCAACTGTCTGCACCGCTGCAGTCAACGTTGCAAAAGTATCGAGTTTAGAGGAGTACAACATGTTTTTACCACAAACAAGAGAAGAAAAATAATTGCTTTATTCATCCACATCAATCGTCACTTTGGTGCATTTGTAAAGTTGCACCGTTCACAAACAAACAAAAAAAAAAAAACTAGCTTGACTTGTCTCCAAAATAATAGCTTACAATAGCTTCATTAAGTCCTATTCACACTATGAATTATTAACAACTCGGGCACATCTACAGAGCATCAAACCATTAGCCTCCAAAGCCAACAGCATCCTGTAGTACATTCAAAAATACCTCGTCCGTCTGTGCTCACGCAGCCCCGGCTGTTCTCCACTTTTTCCATTGACGAAGTTGGAACACGTTGAGTTTTTTTCTTTCTTCTTCTTTTTTTTTTTGCACCCCGACCCTGCTGAATTTTTCAGCAGCAGCAGCAGCAGCAGCTGCAAGTTAAAGTGCCAGTAGAGCACAAAAGCAAAGTCTTCTATAATACATGAAATAATAAAATGTTTTATAGGTTGAACCTTCAAAGGAGTTCATGCAGATGCAAGAGGCACTAAAAGCACAACAGTGAACAGAACGGCCTTTAACCAAGCAGATGCACTGCTTTGCGAGTCATTTCAAAAACACTAAATGAAAAGTAAAAGTTAAATACCCATATGGAGTGGGTCTATGTGAAGGCAAGCTTTTTGCAGTGTTTGAGTTATTTTCTGTCTTGCGCCTCCCTAAGGATCGTACTCACCCTGATAGCATATCTGTACAAACAACTGGCTTTAGCATGGTATGACCTGATTTTCAAAACAGCCGTTTTATTGTTCCAAATCTCAAAACAATTTCCAAGTTCAGTTTAAGTCGATCAGTAACATTTAGTCAAGGCTACTCAGTCTGAAAGGGGGAAAAAGTGCAAATGATTCACTGGGATTTTTTAAGACTTATCACAGTAAAACCTTGTAAAGCCGTAAACACCGATTGCTAGTTAGCTTCAGCTTATTGTTTGTCACAAGGTATGTAGCTTAACAGTAGTTGTGCAAAAATTGCAGCAATGTTGCTTATATTTCAGCTTGGCAGAATAGATAATAGATTTTTATTTTTGTATTATTTTGCTTTGTTTTGGGGTTTTTTTAATCAAAGTGCCAGAAATGGGCTTCTATATGCAAAATAAATCTTTGTGCTTCAGCGATATGTTTAAGTTAACCTAAAAAAAGGAAAATAAATGAATAAATAAATAAAACATTGGATTAAAAGTGTCGTTTGATCAATTTGAAAATCTGTTCTTTAAAGAAGCCAAATTTTGTTACGTCTGAATCTCCGTCGTTGCTTCAGAGAACAACATTTTCCCAAAAGTAAATGATGGCTAAGAACTGCAATACAAAGAGCCACATTTCAATAAATTGAAACTACCTTTTTAAATAGTAAACTCAAATCGAATTTCATTACCACAGATAATGAGATTTTCAAGAGATACTTGGATAAAAACTTATCCCGGGTCCCTGTAAGAAGCAATTTCCCCAGAACTCAGCTCTGTTCATTAGCTGACATGTTCAACCACCAATAAGAGCTGAGGGGCTGTGGGGTGATGGGAATAGAGACGAATGGCTCAATATGAAGGAGACTCAGCTCGCTCAAGTGGCAGGTACTGCTTCACCCTCCATCCTTCAATTCCTTATCCCAGTCCTCAGCGCTCCGAATAGCCACCTTTTCCCTGAGGGAGTGCCCAGTGCTGCTTCCTTGTGCTAATTACCCATGGGTCCAGAAATGCTCCAGCTGTTTGGAGATGTGGGAATGTCGTACAGGCACGGTGTGCACCTGAAGCAGACTGAGGAGTCTGGGTAGGAAAACCAGCCTGATTAAAAGTTTTACTCGGTTTTCCAGGGCAAAGGGAGGAGAACTCAGAAGTTGATGGGATCCCCTAACAAAAGTAAATACTTTAAATTTGTTTGAAATCTTATTCTCAGAAGACCATCATTAACCTCGTGCCTTGCCTTACATACAGTTGTCAGACAAGACCTCCCAGAAGGCCGTGCAGAGCACATGTCAAAGACGGATCCATTGATCATTCTGACTTGACTGTTTGCTGAGCAGATTGAACGATTGGCAGTTTGACAGTTGAAACGCTGACATTGATTGACCAGCGCTTAACGAACGGAGACCTTTGACAAACACGCAGCTTAAATTGCTTACAAATGGATTGATGCATTGATTGGGCTTGTCATGGGTTTTTCTTTTTTTTTTTTTTTTTTCCCCTTAAATGGCTTTTGAACTCACCGTCTCGTCCACGCCGATCCGGCATCGTCTTAGCTGGGCCAGACGAGACGTAGAGAAAGCCGTCCATGAAGACGGACACGTCAGACAGCGAAGCGTTCTCTGACCACTGGTCCAGCCTTGGGAAATCTACAAGGAGACAAATTTGCTTAATTTATTTGTGCATAAAAGTAATAGAAAATTTTGTGAAGAAAAAAAAAGTAAATTGGCATATCAAAAATCTATCTTAATAATCAATTAAACAATCTCTGTTGGGATTACAGCAGTCAGATTCTTCTTGTAATGGCTGACGAGCGCATTGCATTTTTCCATTTTTGTTTCTGACCAGTTTAGTGATAAGTTCCAGGTTTTTTATTTTATTTTCTTTAATCGAAAGCCTATTTGCTCCCTCTTCAGATTTTACACCAGATTCAATTTGAGACTCTCCAAAACAACGTTAACAATTACTTGAAACAGAAGAAATATGTTGGTAGAAATCTGCTAAAGGTTGACATTTTCAAATCTGTGACATGTGGTGTTGGTCACTTGAGGTTAGCTTCAAATCACTTTAGAAAAGACATTGGGCGGCACATGGAGACGTGGCAGAGCAGTCACCCCCGTATACTGAGGTTTTTGGTCCTCGATGTAAATCCTGACACTGGGAACCTTTGCTGTATTTCTCCCCGCTTTGTCTCTGCCCGTTTTTGTCTAATATGGATTAATCGTAGAACAGCACTTCTCTAAATTGTCTGTTTTATACACGTTATGTACTCAAACAAAATTAATGTCCTTCAACAGAAAAAAAAAAAAAGCAGAATTTTGCAGACTCGCCTTGTTATGTTTGCCCACTCCTGACTTACCCTTAAGCAAAACAATGTATCCCCACCAGATTCCTGATTACTGTTCTTGAACCAAAGCTCTGACCTCCATGTGGAGACTTTTTCTTTTTTTCCCCCCACTGGGTCTCAGAAAAACCACAGCGCTGTCTTTTTAATCACAAGAAGCATAAAGGTGATCATACAAGGTTCTGTTTAATTTAGTCATGACTTTGTCACACGGTCCTACTTTTGCAAAGGCAAGGATAGGGTGTTCAGAGAGCATTTCTCCACGCACTCAATCTGTTAAAAATGACTTTTACTCTCATCTGTGTCCATCACAGAGAAAGAAGCATTCCGATCTTGCCCTCCTTCATCCGAACTCCCTCCACTCATCCTTTTCTCGCTAGTTTTAAGAGCTCCCCACGTTCAGCCTTATCATTCTCAAATTCAATTAGCTTTCATTCCGAGGTCCAATTTTCTGCCCGAGCCTTGGTAATATCTTACAGATTTTATCTTGAGCACCTCCAGCTCTCTCATCAGGCAAGGTAAAATAACTTTAATTGAAACCAGTTTTGATTGAATCGACATTTCCCCCCACAACCCCCTCCGACGACACCGCCGACGCCTCGTTTCAAGCCCACACATCATTCAGTGGAGAAAAACAATCTGTCCGTTTACCGAGACGCCGTCGTCTTTGTTCTGTACGTGGATTCATTATGTCAAATTAATTAACAGCAATCATATGAACAAACTTGCAGCAAAGGCGCTTCTTAATATATGACTAAAAAAAGGATGGATCATTTGGGAGCACCTAATGGGAACGCATTTTGCCTTCAATCTGATCACTTACTTTTATATCATTATAACCAACTTAAGCATTTAAGAATTAAGGAATAACTTAAGAAAGCAGAATTTAGATTCAGAACCATGTCCACCAATCACAGTCGCGACTTCTTGCGCCATCCTATATAAAAGTGCAAAAGAGACTGTTTTAATGGTGCCACAGCAAGAAATGAGGGTCACACAGACAAAAATTATTCATCAGATCAAGTGTCGCCTTGGATGTTATTGTGTTAGATCTGATGGAAGCTTCAATTCCGAAAGTCAAACTAGGTAAATATACTTTCACAGACCAGTTTTTTTGTTGTTGTTTTTTGTCATAAATAGTAAATCTATCTATTACGTGGAAAGAGTCACCAAAACTGCACAAGAACATGTTTGTGTGGCTTAATGAGTCGATTTCAGACGCAGCATTCAGATGGCCGTGTCAGGATTTTCAGGAAATAACTGGAAAACGTAGATCTATCCTCTTGTGTATCCGCGGATCAGGATGACGGTGCAATAGAGTCAGGGATATTCTATCGGCACACTTTGGGCTCTTTGGTACCAGTTGAGAATCGTTTAAACACCGCAGCCTTCCCGGCATTGTTGATGACCAAGCTAAGTCCCTTTATGACCAGAGTACACACCCATCTACTGCCGGCAACTTCCAGAAGGATAATGCACCACATTACAAAGCTGACATCATCGCAAACTAATTTGTTGACGTTGATTATGAGTTTATTGGACTCCGATGGCCTCCGCTGCCACCAGATCTCAGTCCATTAGAGGACTTTTGAGGATTGACAGAAAGGGAGATTTGCATTATGTATGTGCAGATGAAAATCCAGCAACTGTGCGATGCCATCGTGTCAGTGTGGAGCAAAATCTCTGAAGAGCGTTTCTGACAACTATTCGACCAAGTCTTGGGGACAATCAGAGTGTTTGAGACGATGTAAACTCTTCCCATGGACGCCATTTTGGCCCAGTCTCTTTCTTATTGTTGAATCACAAACACTAAAGTATGACTAAGTGGAAGTGAGGCCCACAGCACCTTGGATGTTGTTCTAGGTAATTTTGTGACCTCTTGGAAGACTTTCTGAAATTTCTTTCTGAGCAATTTCAAAGTCAAGTCCACTTCTGGAACCGTTCAGTTATGTTCTATGTTTTCTCCATTTGTAAATAATGACTATCATTGTGGTTCACTGACATTCAAAAGCCTTTATCAACATTTCCAGACGACAAATTCAATCACTATTTTTCATTAGTTAAATTTATTTAGATTATGGCCATGATGTTTTCCTTTTTAAGAGGGCTTAGCCTACTTCATGTTGTCAGACAGGTTCAAATTAGTAGGCATTTTCATTTTACAGCTCAGGCAGTAAACAGAGATGGTAGCAGCTAGTGAATCTGAACAAAAACAAACGTGGTTAATCACGTTTAACCTTTAATTTAATCAGTTTAGCAATTAGATTCATGTAAAAGCCAAGATTGGCTTGTATAACTTTTTTTTTTTTTGCATTATAAATTAAATCATTTATGCTCTGGTTTCAATTATTAAAGCAACTAAGCATTTACTCAAGCTATCCTTGTGCGCCATTTTTTAATTCTGAAACAAGCGTAAAAAAAACAACAGAACACCACAAGAACTAGGCGACACTTTTCTCAGCACTGTAGAATTAGATGCCAGCTTGTAAGAATAAAACAGCAACAAAGTGAGTGTAATACACACACACGCACGCACACGCACACGCACACACACACGCACACACACACACACGCACACATGCAAACTGAAGTGTTTCCAAGCACTCAGGTTGACAGGATGTAAATAAGCCAGTGGCTTGATGCTGCATCAGTTGTAACAAGCCTCTCTGTGTGAGCATGCTTAACAACGCCTCTGGGCCCCTGAAGCTGGACTCTGTTAGGATGGGACTGCGCTGCTGTCTGCGGGGGCAGCAGCAGAGGAGTCTGGCCCGTGCTGATTGGCTCACTCCCCTGTGAAGGGAGGTGACATGACAGAGTGCTCAATTAGCCATCTGCTTGCCCACGGCTGCAGTTACAAAGCGAGCTTCGACGGGCAGTGGACAGCGGGGGTAATCAGAGGAGCTTGTTCGCGCTTGTGCATTTACACCCAGACACGCAGTAAACGACGGCACAAACAGACGACGCGTGCAGGAGGGGCCAGAGATAATGCATGGCAGAGGCAGAAGATGAGTGAAAACAGCAATTTGTGCACAAGGTGGCAAGGAAAGGGGTCTAGGTGTTGAGCTTTTCAGCCTGTCGACATATTAACATTCAATTATTAGATTAAAAGCAGCGTTTAGTTGGAAAAAAAAAAAAGGTTTTCCAAAGTGACCATTACCTCCTGACCCTTTCACTGCTTGTTGGTCATTTACTGTATTTAACACCTAAAGGCAGGTAGAAAATAATTGTGCAGAAGAAAAAAAAAAAAAAAAAAAAAAAAAAAAAAAAAAAAAAAAAAAAAAAAAAAAAAAAGGAGCTTGTTATTTAAAAGTTTCATTTGCTTTCCATTGTAGCAAAACGTATTTTATTAAAATCTGATGCAACGATCCAAAGAAACAGAGTACACATTTTTGAAGTTGGAAGAACATATTACTTTGATTTTCAAAGTTTGACCTTTGACCTTTTTGCTGCAAGGCAACAGCACCAACAGCCGCACTGTCGTGCAGCTCCTCATTCAGATCTAGAAGTGCTAAAACAAGTAAAATGTCGTCTAGAAACATTCCAAACACTTAGTGAATGTTTAGAAGGAAACTAGTTGCAGAAAAAAATTAAATTAAATAAAATTCATTAGGGAAAAGATCTTAACTGTGAAACTTTGCTAAAGTAAAATTAGCTAGGGCATAGCAGCATCAACACAAACAGATCTGATTTTTTTATACAGTGTATGTGGCCTCTCCAACGTGTACACAAGGAAAGACACTGCATACTATATATTTATTTATTAAAAATAAATAAATAAAAGAACCTTAAAAATAAATAAGAAACCACCACAGTGGAAGTCTTTGACAATAAGGGATCGAGCCCATCATGGAGGCGAGCCTCTGGGGTTCCTAAAATGCAAAACCGCACAGCCTCAGAGAGCTGCAATTGGCTTTCTTAAATAGAATCTGGGATGGTAATATGCAAATGAACACGCTCCGACCGTCTCCCAGGGCGCTCTCAGGCGAACAGGTGTGGGCGGGTGGCGGCGGGGGGGTGGGCATCGAGGACTGCGTGCATGTACTCACATTCGCTCAGAAAGAAGGAGCTAATGAAGTGGCCACGCTCCACTATTTGGTGGAAGTCCTAACTTTGGAGTCACAAATGAGCCGCTGCAGAGGGAAAACGGCTGCAGAGTGGCTCCGGAATAAGCAGGCTGACAGCCTTCTTTTTATTCACTGTATCCAAGGGGGACATGGTGAGCCTTTTTTTCCCCCCCTATTTTTACTTTTCTGTTTTTCCTTTTTTTTTTTTTCTTTCCACAAACTGGAAGCGTGATTCACACTGAGAAGACAGGCGGCTACGATATTTTCCCGCATACCAGCCCAATTTGGAGTTTAGTCGAGAAGTGACGATTCTTCATGGTGTCTGATTGTTTATTGCTGGCTCATTCTGCTGTCCCAGGGGGTCATGGGATTGGGAAAAGACCATGTTTGTCATCATTTTGTTTTAAGATAGCGTCTGGTTAACGGCTGTATGCGGCGTTTTGAAGGAAGCCCTGAAGTGAGCCCTCGCTGTGACAACATGTTTTACAAGATAAACCCCGAATGGAGGGAAGAACCAAACACGCAGCCATAAACAGCGATACCCCACTGCAAACAACTCAAATATCCATATCTGCCCTTATGTCACCTAGCATGTGTGCAATTGTTATCCGGTTGAAAAAGTCAGCTGTAACCCAAGGCGGAGTTCTTTAAAACTCCAGAACAAGTCTGAACTCTGCTTTGTCCTCGATATTGGCTGCTGTGCGACTACTTTCATTCTATCTTCTTTCTGTCAACACAGAGCTGTGCAGCAGGGATGGCATCATGCGGGTATTGAATTGTTCCCTGATCCTGCCAAATATAACGCTGCAAACACCAATGATGGGAGCGAGAAGAGAGGAAAAAAAAAAAAAAAAAGAGAAAAAAAAGTTCAATTTCTGTTTAATGAAAATTTTCAGAAGTCTGTCTGCACGCTCGGGGGGCCCCACATGCACGAGAACAATGCTAGACGGCACTTTCCACAGCTCTGCGTCTGATGTGACAATGTGTCCGACAAAACAGTGGAGAAATGTCAACAGGGGGAATCTGGACAGTATTTTCTGGGAAGCTTAATCTTCTCACTGCAACCGCTTCTTTCTACAGCGAAATTAAACAGCCTTCTCTCAGCCACCATGCCGCAGAGTACATGGGCTGAATGTGTTCCAGTGGAGAAGTTTTGAAAAGAGGAAAGCGTGAATTGGAGCAATTTTACTGTTTATATGTTCTTATATGCTACATTTGGAATCAATGTTGATTATTATTAACATGCAGTGCTGTCCAGTGACTGTCAGCAGGGGATTAAATTACTCTAAAACAATTATTGTAACCCTGGGTAAGAAGCTGAGTGACTTAGACCTGACATGTTGTTGTAATTCATGTTTGGTATGTTTATACTGAAGCGAAAAAGGAAGTAGTTGTGTTGCATCAAAAAGAGTAAATTAAAAGGATAATTGCAAGCTAGATGACAGCATTACAAAAGCACTGGAAAAAGTCTCGAAAACATTTGAGACGGCATTTTTAGCAGCATTTTTGGTTAGAGAAAAGGAATGGCGACAGACGCGATACAACAGCGTTCACCAAATAAAATAAAAATGGAAATCTCCACCTCAAAAAATTTGGATTATATGTGCAAAGTCCCACCCGAAATACAGAAACGGATCAAATCGATTGTTTTTGCTGTATCTTTAAATAAAAATGTAACGGTATTGAACAAGTACGTTGAAACTCGCTTCACCAACTCCAATTGAAAAACTCCCCAAAAAAACATGTAAAACATGGTTAAATCCTGGTAATAGATATGGCAACTGTAAAATTATATTTATTAAGAATTGTGTTTTTTCTTTGTTTTTGTTTTTTACTTGATTCATTTAGATTTTCATATACTAAGTGTGATGTACACAGGCTCAAGCAGAAACATTCGTTTAGCTTCAGCTCAAAATCTGCACAAGTTAGGCTTTTTTTTTATTATTTTGTTTTACTTCTGGCTCATCAGAAACTCCTGGTTCCGCCTGTACTGCTGCAGTTTAGTAAGAAACTGACAAAAAGTCCAAACTTCCTCTACTACCACTTCAAAGGAGTGATCACCCACCGTCTGAACGTGGGTTTTTGCTCGTTTTCTAAAATCCAAATCCATTTTTAATTCCTCGGAAAAATTGCATTTAACTATGTATGCCGTTATGCATGCAAGCACGCATATAAGCATGCAAAGCATACATCTGTGCATACATACTCATTATCTCTGTATACATCTTCATCCCAAGAACTTAATCTCAAGCTGCAGATTTTATCATTCGTTCAGCATCCCAAACATGATGTCGGTGTCAAGTCTTGGCTGTGCTCCTTGGCAGTCTTCTGCTCACATTTTCTGCTCTGCTTTTTTTTTAATAACATCATTCTCAATTCCGGCGATGGGAGTGAATATAACGACTACAAGCTACAAGTCTGAACAAAAAATCAATTGGAGAGTTGTGAAATTTGATACGTGGTCTTTACATCTCTTCCTTAAACAAGACGAGGAACCTGACCTTGGGTTAGCGTCCGTTTTTGCTAAGTGGTGAACTAACAAAAACGACATCTCACCGAGTCGTTCTTTCAGGGTAGCATTTAGGTTTCCTGACCCAGGTACCTTCTTACAGTATGTTAGCCACGTTGGACGTCCGCCTCCACAGCAAAAGTCTGGTTAGGTCCACAGTCATCTGTGTTTTAATGACGAAGTCCAGCAACTTCGAAACTTACAACGGGCACGCAGGCTGTGTGTATCCTACACATTTTACATGAACACGCTCGTACACACGAATACGTGTCGGCTTCTTCTCCTTTCTGCATGTGTATCTTTCAGTGCCCCTCCGATAATTGCCATCTCCTTGGTGACCAGGTGACCCATGCTAGCAATTAGCGGGTCCCTAACAGGCTCGGCGCCGGCGAGTGTACACAGATGCACCGCATGAATTATGTAAAATACAGTCCCAGAGAAAGTCTCCCACCCGGCCTCAGGCTCCTTTAATCCGATCCGCTCTCATCACGGGGACCCCGTGTGGAAGTGCGCGAATAAAACACACCCATCAGGAGGAAGCCACGTCTGTGCCGTGCCGACCGAACAGGAGGTGGGTAATACAAAGGAGTGTTGTGGGGGGTAGGTAGGACAGAGACAGGAACATGGAGACAGACCTTTAAACTTAAAACTCCCTTGCTTCAAATTTGTTGGTTTTTATGGCCCTCGTTTTCTATTCACAGCAAACACACACACACACACACACACACACACACACACACACACACACACACACACACACACAAAGAATAGTGCTGTGAATGTACCAACACAAACAGCAGTGAAAACAAGTTTGCAACATCACTGCCTCGTTAACAAATCAAGAATACAAAATGTGTGTGCCATCAGAAGTGGTAGACGACAAACTTAAACTTTTAGTTCCGAGATCTTTTTACGGATTCATAACACCACATACATTCTTTTTTTTTTCTTTTTCTTTTTTTTCCCCTTCACAGGTTTTGTCAGGAGAACACATCAGCTATTCTGCTTCCCAGCCGCATTTTGTGCCCCAGCGTCTCCCCCGAGTTAAATAGTGACCCTGGAAAAACTTTTTTTTTGTGTCAAGTTTAACTCTTGGTTTAGCCACCATCTATGGGATCCGTTCGGGGATAATGCCAGCACAGTATATAACATTTCCTCACTAAACCACAATACCTGAATTAAAAAAAAATGGAATAAAAACAATAAACCTAGCAAATAAATAAATGATCAGACCATTTTAAAGTATAAATATTAAGGTTTACCAGGAAATAAATGCCGAGTCTTTTAGGAGGATGGACGGATAAAGAGATGGACACATGTATGCTTTCTTATGAAACCAATATAATAAGCTCCCTAGTTGGTCAGAGCAACTATTTTTTTTTTTGAATTCCCATATTTATTAGGCAGACAATTAAAGGTATGCCGTCATTTATGCGTACACGGTTATCTTCTCCAACACTCATCGAGTCAGTGCTGGTACAGATGGGGTAGAAACCTTCGAGTTTTAATGGAATGTCAAGTACAATTTCAAAACAGCAGCCTACCAGATAGCTTATTCTGATGCAGGAACTCCATCTGTAGCTTCTGCCCGGCACGCTGAGCCAAGAGGTACGGAGTGGAGTAGACCGGATCTCCAGTGGCGCACATGACGTCCGCCCCGCTGAACACCAACTCCATGGTCTGCAGCACGTCAGACGACACCACGGCCGCACACAGTGCCTGTTCACACGAAAAGAGTCTCGATTAGAAGAAATTATCCATTTAAAAGTTCTGCAGTGGTACCGATAGATTATTCCTCATTGAAATGTTTTCACAGCTCACCTTGTAAGCGAGTCTAAAAAGATTCCAAATCAACGGGTCCAATAAAACTAAACTACACGCATTTCCTTGAGACTGATCTTTATTTTGCAATTAAACTATTACATTATTTGCCTACCTGACTTAATAATATAACGGTAAATTAGTGTGGTTAGCTGGGATTTTAAGAAGCTGTCTATGGAAAGGGAAGCATATCCTTGTTCCCGTGTAGGTGGAACAGCTCGCCGTTTTCGTGTGTGGGTCTGCGACGGAACGCCTGGTTGATGGAGGACAAAGAGTCTATAAAGCGGCAACAGAAAACCACATAAAGTTTGAAATTAAGTTTCCTGCGCCGATCTCCAAAGAGAAGTAAAAATATGATCAAACTTTAATACAGCCTGTGGGAATCATTAAAGCTCTGATCCCGGCGAAAAGAAGCAATATAGCAAATAAGAACAGTACAAATGGGCCATTTTAACTATAATGAAACGCACAATTTCCGAGAGGAAAAATACAGAAATAATGATGTGAAAAACAATGAAGGGAGCAACAGGAAAGCAGCAGACTTCATTAAGGAACAGAGTATAAAGCATGTGGAATTCCTTCTGTGTGTGGAAGAATATATGGAGCTTGAATCTGAGGAATATACCAACAGCAGCAAGGAGGCAAATGAGATGTCTCTTCCCCACTGACCTCCATAAATATGTAATATTGATAAAATGCACAACTTTACTCACTTCTAACTCAGCAAACAGGAGAAAATGTACAGAATACTTGAAAATACAAAATGTTTTTTTTTTTTTGATTGATAGATCAATCCCAAATATTTTCATATTTTATCACCATTTAATTTTATGTGCACTACAATATCCTCTCAATTGTTACATTATCAGCTAGCGCAGTTTGCTTTCACACTGCAATGTGTCAAACAAACCAAACAATTTGAGTAACTTGTTTACCCCCTTCACCTGTGGTGGCACTGCACCAAGGACCACTCAAGCATAACCACCTCTTAAAGGGACAGCATCAAGTAAAATGTAGTTTTTTTGAGCTTTATATCACGTACCTGGAGTGTTGCTTTGATTATTCCTCTCCCTCATACAAGTAGCAGCAGCAGCAATTAGCAACACCAGGTGGAACTGAGCATTTGCTGAGCTCATCATACAAACTACTTTCCAGCACTTTCCAATGTTGTTTATCGCTTGATAGAGGAATGTTATTGTGACAACGTAGCAAAGAAGACGTACCGAAGGTGGAGTGTTGGAAAGAGCAAGAGCTTCGTAAAGAGACGGAGGCCCAATTTCGAAGCGTTACATTTCAAGGCAAAATTTCTTGGATTAGCATAAGCAGCGTTTTAGGTAACAGTTATTTGATTGCTGTTGTTGAGAATAAAGAATTCTATGTTTTCCTTCGATCGCTTTTAGCTAGCAAAGCTAAAGCTAAAGGAAATGACATGTTAGGAAAAATCCTCAAAGCTAAGGTTAGAAGATATGACACATTAGGGCGTAGCTTGGATAGAGGCCAACAAAGGGGATCACAAACTGTTTTTAGGTGCCATTTTGTTCTGTTAGCCCTTAAGGATAGCATGGACTATGGGCCAGCTGTAACTTGGTGTTAATAAATGGAATTCATGAATTCAACTCACCGACTCTTCCTCAGCCTCATACATCAATAACTTAACATGGAGAATGGATAATTCTTTGGAATATACGCAACACTGTCACTTTAAGAAGACACTGAATGCAACATCCTTCTTTACAAAATGTAAACAGAAACTGGAGCGGCGTCAGATTTTAGGGGAAGTAG
Organism: Poecilia formosa; assembly: GCF_000485575.1. Taxonomy (NCBI): domain Eukaryota; kingdom Metazoa; phylum Chordata; class Actinopteri; order Cyprinodontiformes; family Poeciliidae; genus Poecilia; species Poecilia formosa. Next base: position 1,349,702 of record NW_006799980.1, on the reverse strand, counting down.
GATTTTCCTTTCGTCTTTGGCGAAAGACCAAAGACGAAAGACCACGAGTCATTTCTGCTGGATTCCTGTTTGTTTCGGCTGGATTTAATCAGAATGCCCAGCACAATAGTCTCCTTCCTGCCTTTGGAAAGGAATCCAGTTCACTTGCCATTCACATATGCATTCAAACCGCATCAGAGTTCATTTCAACCGATCTGGGATCTTGGTGTATAGGTGGTCCAGAGTTAGCTTTTTTTTTTTGGTTCACATCAGAGGTTGACTGTGCATCTACACCTCTCCAAAAAAAACAAAAAAACAAAAAAAAAAACGGACATTCAAGGCAAACAAAAGTTTGATCAGAGTGGACTAAACTGAGCTGGCGTGCATGCACCGAACACCTTCACTGATATCTGTACATTTTCTGAACATCAAAGTAAGGTAGCTTAAGTGCACAGTAGGTGGAATGTCTGGGCAGGTAGACGGTTTGTTAAAAGGAGTTACTTTTTTTCTCACATTGATTGAGCTAAGATTAGCAGATAAAAGGAGCTAAAGAATACAGTCTGATCCAGGGAGATATTTTCTGGCTCCGTCTGTCTCTTTCCATCTGTGCAGTCAATTGATGTGACATTGTGCTCAATGACCTGTGACAAAGTAGATCAACAGAGGAGTCGAGTGGCAAATGGCGGAATTTCAACTAACAACTTCGCCTTTCATCGCGCTCGTGGCCGAGGCAGTGGGCTGAATCGATCTGCCACAAACAAGCAATATCTGTCTGAATGCGAGGGGGGCGGTGAGGCCGTGCATACAGACACGCAGACAAAAGTCCCCCCCCCCGTCAATAAGACCCACCCACCCACGCACACAGGGGCGCCCTCTTCATGGAGATAAAGGTGTCTCTGCGCTCTGCTTCTGCAAACACTGATTCATCTTCATCAGCTCGAAGACAACAAGCAAAATTAATTCTGTCTTTATCTCTTTCGCTCACACACAACAGGACGGGGTTGGATGTTGGCTAACCAGTCCCATGCAGCCCGGCCTTATTCTGTATCGTCTCTGGAAATGACCTTCCGTGTCACAGCAATTACTGTAGCCACCAGAGACGGCGAGTGTGAGCGAGTGCATGTGTGTGTGCGCAAAGTGATATTAGAAGCTCCTCTGACACCCCATCTCTAGGTCATGTGGTCTGCGGAGACTCCGTGGAGGTCAATGGGATAAGAGCTCCTAACGGCGAACATGAGACTAAGAAGGACTACGAAAGAATGGGATGGAGAAAGCACGTTTGGAGCCGAACAGGGTATAAAACATGACTGTCTCAGAGTATCCTTTGTTTTGTTTTTTTGTTTTGTTTTTTTTGTAGGGTGCTTATAACTTACTCGTGAAAATTCCAGACCCTACCAGACTCGAATTGTTGTTTCTTATATTTATCAGAGTTCAGTTAACGTATGACATATAGAAATCAGGCTTTACATACGCAACCTAAAAAAAAAAAAATAAAAAAAAACCAGTGAGGTAAAGATAACTCTAAAAAACAACAACAAAAAAAACACCATTTTCTTTTCTTTGCACATGCTGAACCAGACCTGAAAAATGGTTCAAACAAATTAAACTCAAACCTAGTCTGTAGGAACCATTATCTTACCAGAGCCAACTTTGTGTTTCCACAGCTTTGTGAATTCTGTGACCCTTTAGCATGAAAAAAAGAAATCATTTTTTTTAAACTAATTCTAAAACTGCATGAAAGTCACTGAAGATGTGGCGCTATCGTCTTCATCCCACAGAATCCTCCCAGAGGAGCAGGTTTTATATAGCATTAAGTGCTTCATATTCATGCTAGCAGTAAGTAAATGTGACACGTAAGTGGAACAACTTGTCCAGTGAGATTAGACTCAGTGTCCTTGTTTGTGGCGCTTTTTTTTTTCTTTCCTTTTTTACATAACTACTGTTTTAATATGAGTATATGAGTTTTTTATATTGTTTGTCCAAAAATGGGTTAGGTCTAATAACAGTGTCATATTAAAAGAAAAACTTATTGCATATAAACAAATGTATGTCATCTAAGCAGGCTATTCTTCATATAATGAACAACTAATTTAGAATTTTACCCAAACAGTTTTTAGAAACAAAATTCTACTAAAATTGCACAAGTTATGAAGGGTAACTTGGACATTGGTGGAGTATTAGGGACTGATTTCCTTCTAAAGGAAGCTTTTGATTAACCATGAGAGCATTATTGGAAAGTTATTCTAATGTAACCCTTTTTTTTAAGCCTAATGTGACGAAATGTATGAAAAAACATGTCAGAGAAATGGAGAATAACATGTTAATATAGGTGATACATTTCCAGATGACTGATATGACACATGGTGTCTCTCAGGTCTCTGCACTAGGTCCTCTGCTTTTTACTCTTTATAACGACTTTCTGGAAATGTTTCCATCACATGTTAGTAGTCAGGCGTATGCAGATGGCAATGGATTTAAAATGACATGCAAAAACAACAAAGAAATGCATTCTGACACCATAAAGCCCCAACACAAATGTGCAAAACAAAGGGCCAGTGCTGCAGAGTGATGAAAAAAAAGGTAGTATCACCAATAGGACACAATGATACTTAGCAAGTCTGTATGGATTGTATGAGACGCAGCATAGGAAGACAGAAGACGGCAAACATAACCACACACTTTCACCGTTTCTCCAATGTCGTTGCTGAGTTTGTTCATCGTCTGACACTCGCAGTGAAGTACGGCAGCACAAATGTGCCCACACATGCATTCGTCCTCACACTCTGCAGAAGCTTAAAAATAAAAATAACATTTTTTTGTTGAAGACCCTAATTCACTTTTACACTTAGCTTTGCTGGTTAATCTTTTCCCTGTTTTCTTTCTGCTCATCGCCTCGCTTCCCTCAACATTTCCATGTCCCGGTCTGCAGTAGAAAACAATGCCAGCGGATTGATCTGCAAATGTTTTATCACATTTTGCAAGATTTATGGTTAAACAACCATATCGCTTAAACAACAAAATAGGAAAAAGAAAGTAAATTCGTCACAGAATGTTTTTTTGCTTAAAATGCAAACTGAGGAGAAGAATGGGACTTAACCAGAGCATCAGAAACCACATATAAAACTGCATGCAGCTGCTGCCTGTAGTTTGTTCTCTGCTGCATTCCCACGAAGCGCTTACCTTATTGAGTTCGTCCAGGTTAGTAAAGTCCTCCAGGACCTTCCTGTACTTCCTTTCTCTGTACTTCCGGCGCATGAACGTGGCACGCTGCTCAGTCGAGGCCCTGCTGTGAAGCTCCTCCTCTAAGGGGAGGTTAGCGGCCCAGAAACTGTTAGCATTCTGGTTCCCCACCTCCAGGAAAAGCTGCAAGATGAACAAGCATTTTGTTTCGATGCGAACTGCTAGTAGAGGTCTCATTACTATGTGGGAGCTCTTTATTTGGACAAAAGTTTGTTTTTGTTGTGTATTCCTGTTAAACAGTATGCACTGCTACAGCAAGGAAAAACTTTTAGAATTTTTTTTTTTTCAGCGATAGTTTCACGAGTTAAAATACCTCCACAAGTTCATTGCTCCAGATGCTGCTGTCCAGCTTTAAGCTCCGCACCTTCGACAAACTTGGTCCCAGGGACCGGTGCTGCCCTGGCAAAAAAAACAACAAAAAAACAAAAACAGTGACACACAATTATTAATGCAAACAGACAGACGAGCTCATAAAAACCTTTTATATGTCTGAAATATGCGCCGAGAATATTGTGGTGCCAGGCTATCCCTTAGTTCCCGAGGAGTTCACATAAAAGTACAAAATTATTAGACGCATATATGCACAACAATCTGCTCAGCGTGCACAAACATGCTGCCAGTGATGGAGTAAACAATAAACAGGCAGTTACAAGACGGAGAAAACGGAGCATGACTGCGAGCTCATTCTCTCACTCACAACACAACATATTTAGTCCCCTCAGCTCCCCTAATTGGAAATGAAAGCAGAGAATGAGGACCATTAATTGCTAATGAATCATGAGTAATTCATTGTGTTTGTTGGTCGGCCTGTTTATTTGGGTGAGCTGGGTGGGGGGGGGTGGGGGCTTCTGGGGTTGCTTGTGGCCAAAGACGGAGCGGACATGCATAATACATTACGCATGCCGTATGTGTGACTGTGAATTATTGTCCTGTGAGTAACGGTGGATAATTTTAGATTTAGATTTGGCATGATCTCATTACTGTCTCCTATTCAGAAGTGGAGCAGCTGTGAATGAAAATGAGGGGCTGTGAGCTGTGACAGGACATCTTGACACAGTTCTGGATGGCACAGGCTGGAAAAAAAAAAAGAAGACTTTAAATTATTTGTCACTTCACAGTTTTAGTCGCGAGACATTTTTTGATAACTAGTCCTCGGTGTTGGCGTCGCTTCCGTTTATTAGACCGAGAAGATGTATGGAGGAAGCAACACGAGGCTAATTTCTTACGAATGAATGTTGGCGATATAGTCTCATGTATTGATCAATTAGATACACAATCATTACCTTAGTAATACTCTAGGTGGTTAAATCGGCTTTAATTAGACACAATCCAACCAAACGCCTTTTGATGCTATCATCATGATTCCGACAGACTAAACAACTTTTACTCTCGCAACATTTAGATGGACCATATAGGCTAAGAAGGTCCGGTCTGAATGATCAACCTCAAAACGTAAAATAAATAAATAAATAAATAAACGTAAGATATCCACTGACATTGAGTGTTTGGAAGTAGTTCCAAGAGGTACAATGATCCCAAACACATTAAAAGTGGCTTTGGGGAGGATTAGGCTGACATTAAGAACGGCCTTCTCAAAGCCCCGGCATCAACACTGGTGAAAATTCATGGGCCCACGTCTGTGCCAGGAAATCAATTTAAATGAATTAATCCCATTCTGCCAAGAAGAGTGCTGAAGCGTCCAACCAGAGTTATGCCAAAAGTTTACTGACGGCTGGAAGTGTGTGACTGAAGTGTTAGTTTCTAAAAACACATTCACACAAATATTAGTGGGGGTGTAATTACAGTTTTGAGCTTGAATGTAGAGGCTTGTGTGGATATAAAAGATGAGGAGTGTAGTGTATTAAAACGGACTAAGTGAACATTTCTGACGATTACAACAGAAATTATAGGTAGATGATTCAGGGTTAAATAGGTTGTTCGATACGACTTGAAAAGTTGAAATAAAACTCTGAGCGGGCTTTCTGATCCGCAACTTGAAAAATAAGGTCTTTACGGTTGGCTTTTGTCACTCTAACCTGTGAAGGGCTGAAGCCATTTTACTCATGAAGCCGCCTGCACTGCAACATCAGTGCACCATCCACTGGGCCGTGCAACACCACAGGACCATTTTCACTTGTGTAAAGTTAATGAAGCTGAAATAAAGCGTGCACGGGCCTCAGGGTAAGCAGCGAGATCCCTCTGTATAAAAGGCTGAGTGTAAAAGTCTTCATCTTTCCCACGGAACCAAAGCAACACAGAGCAGACGGCCACCTCCGAGGATTTCACCTCCCGTCAGAAACTTTCATAGGGATTCGTGCAACAGAACAGAACAGGTAGCGAGTTTAAGGCTTTTGCACTTTCAGTGGGCGACAAGAGGCGAGTTAGCAAACGGATAAACCCGGGATTATCTTGGCAGCTATTGAGTATTATTGAGTAAGGACATGTTTATGAGCTACCTCGTGGTTTGTTGAAATTACGTATCAGCGTAGCAGTGTGAAACTCTTTAATTAGCACCGTCTCCACTGGAGAAGTTGTGTTGAAACGTGGTGGTGGGTGAAAAAGATGAAAGCTCAAATTCATCTTTAGGGGAGAGCGGGGGGTTGGCAAAGAATAAGTTGAGTAATACTTTCACCTTAAATGCAGAATTCCCTACAATGTAACTTTTTGTTTATTTCATTTTGTACTTAAAAATATTTGGGGAATTTACTTATGGCTGGTCTGAAAATTGCAAATCCCATTTAAAGGTTTTTGGAAAATGTGTGCATTTAATACTTGTAGACCAAATAAAAAAGCAATAACCGACAGAAGTAGCCGTTGAGTCAAGAGTCCCAAGCTCGGCATCGGTGAAGTAGTATCTTGCGCTAAATTTCTGAGAACCAGCAGCATTCGAGAGGGCAGCAGCAGGCGTAACAATCCTATGGTGTCCAAGCAGCAGCAGAAGTTATCCAAGAAAAGTGAGACTAAGCAGGCTGATTTTATACAGAGAAAAAAATCAGGCTATTTATTTCCTAAAAAACAAGCATCAGGAATAATCACAGATTCACAACTTGTAGTAAAGCTGCAAACTATGACAAAAATACTCCAGTAGTAAACTCTTCAACATCAAAGAGTGAAGTTACACACCATTAGGATTCACTCCATCACAAAAGGGGAAAGTCAATCTTGTATCATTTTTTCCCCATTAGCTCTCTCATTACTTCTTGCCTCTCCCTCTTGTTCGGTGACTCTCTCGTTTTGTTTTTGTCCGTAACAATAAAGTTTAAGAGGCCTAATTAAAAGCATGAGCAGGCATTGGCATTCCAAACAGACCACAGAATAATTTCAGGAGACCGGGGCCGCTTCTTTAAATGCAAATATCCCCCTTGCTCTCCGCGTGTCGACAAAATGTAATATTAAACACCTCTGCAAATGAAACCATTTAGAAGTGTTTGAAAGAAGATGTTGGCTATCTGATGTGTAGCAATTACACGGGCGAGGTGAAGAATCGCATTAAGTATGACAGGAAGAAATCTGGAGCTGGAAAGAGGGATGTGTCCACTCCGTCCGGCTCTCTCTCTCTCTCTCTAATCGTGTTTAGCAGGTCAAGTAGCAGTCTGGGATCCCCCAAGTTCTTGCACATAATCTTTCTTGTCATTTCATCTGAATTATCTGGCATTGCCAAACAGATTAGAGAGTCCACAGGCCAGACACCAACTCCCATAAGTGGCTTATCACCTGAGATCTTATTCCCCAAAACACCCCCGGGGATCAGATTACATGTCGGCAGAGGCCGAAGAGCTCACATTTACAGAGAATAGGTGAGAGGAAGCTTGAATGTGTTTTCAGTGCACCAGGACTCCGATTCGTTCTGAAACTACCGTACATGACATTTTTCAGAAGATTACTGAAATTTTCTCAATATTTCTGTGGCGCCAATTTAATATTTTTTTTAAAATAACTTTGGAAGAGTTTTAATGGACTTAAAAATAACTTGCTTTACATGGCAAACAGGGGGAAAAATGTAAAACACTGATTAGTCTGTCTAGAAATCATTATATGAAATGCAATGTAGAAACTTCTAGTTTTTATATTTCAACATTTCAGAAGTCCATGTTTCAAAAATGAAGCATTATTTAACCTAAAAAGTGTTTGATCCTGTGATTAGTGCATACAAATTCAATATGTATTTCTGTGGCATCAATTTAATCTTTTGGTAAAGCGTGTTTTTATTGTTTTTGCACCTTCCAGAATTTCTGGTAAACATACTTAAAATACAATAATATTTTACCTTTAATTTGAGTTAAGTGAGAAGATGAACAATCCTACTCAAAGGAAGAAATGACTGTTTTAGTAAAATCACACGCCACAGTTATTGGATCTCTAAGAATCCCAACTGTTTTGATTTCTCACGTTGATCAGAGTGTTTCTGAGAAGACATAATTGTCTTTTTCCCTGGGTTTTAAAAATGACATCACCGAGGCCCATTTCTATTAGCTATAATACAAAAACTAGAAGAAAAAAAAAAGCAGGAAGAAAAAAAAACAGGAGAACATGTTATGCAAGCACTACAAACAGATTGATGCTCATAATTTAGGAAATGACTAGAGTAAAGTAATTGCTCATGTAAACCTGTTCAAATTGATAGTTAAAGTACAAAATTTAAAACTTTTAAAACAACCAGGCTGGAGAAGAAAAGTTTATCTTACCAGATCAAGCAGTAAAAAAAAAAAGAAATTTGCATAGCCATCTGTTGGAGGACTGCAGCAAAGAGTACCATCTTAGGGTCATTAAGTCTCCATAACTACAACTTATTTTAAGTGCTTTATTCACATCTTAGCCAACAACTGTGGAGGGCACTATTAAGTACCCCACTCCTTCATTTGCAAGTATTTACTTTGTTGCTCATTATCCCGGTTAAGATGAAGATACGAGGTGGTGAGACGGGAGGTCTTCACCTACAGCGACCTACAACGGCTACACTCGAGTTTTACGTAGGAGGATTTCTACATTGTTTTATTTCACTGTGTTGGACTGCATGTTGTTTGTCAGCTTGTGGGCCACTAGCCAGCATATGTTTGTCTTCACCTGGGTGCATGAAGAGAATATGGAAATCCACTTTCTGCCATTAAACAAAAAGTACCTGTTGACCTCAGAAAAAGTTTGTCAAGTTATTTAACAATGAAATAAATTATGAATTCAAAGTGAAAGTTGCACCAGCCTGCCTTAAAAATGAGCTAGCAGTAGGAGTGAGCTATTAGAGACACAGGTCAATCAAAAATGCTCTAGTCTAGTAACCGAACAGTCATGTTTTGTGCTGTGGGAGGAGCACAAAGTACCTGAGGAGAACCCACCAAGAAAAAAAACAACAACAAAAAACATACAAACTCCATGCAGAAAGACCCCAGGTCTGGATTTGAACCTTCTTGTTGCAAAGCAACAGTGCTACCATCTTCACCAGTCAAGTATTGACATATTACATTTCATTTTATACATTTTTTTTTTTTTAAAGGGGAAGTAATATGTAAAATCTACTTTATTGAGTTCTATATCATGCTGGATGTTTGATTCTTGACTGCATGTCTGAGAAATCCCTTTGGCTTACACAAAGCTCAGTCTCGCAGAGAACGCCTTCCTCAATCGGCTCCTCTAGACTAGCAGCAGCAGCAATTAGCAAACACCTGGTGGAACTGTGAGTCTGCTGAGCTCCATCATGAGAACTACTTCTCCGTACAAAGCCCCAAAGAATGTTTGTAAAATGGTATAACGGAGAAGGATTGTTGTGTTGACGTGCTGAAGGTGGAGTGTCGGAAAGAACCAGAACTTCTTAAAGAGACGGAGGCCAATTTCAGGGCATCAAATTAAAGAAGTCAAGTCTGTTTTAAGTCATGTTGGAGATATTACGCATTTTTATAACGACTGGAGGTAACACAGTTACTTGATCGTGCTATAAAATGGCACTATGTCCCTGGAAGAAACCTCCCCTTCATGTCTACATGAAATCTTAATTCTAGTAGTGGTGAAGATAATAAAGAACATGCAAAAGGTTTGGTCCATAAGCGTGCCTCTTACCTGCACATTTCTTGCAGATGACCACACCCAGATTGACCGACGCCCACTCTGGCTGCGACTCGCCGCAGTCGGCACAACTCCTATTGGCCTCGTTGAACCAGATCTTCTCCGCCACTTCGTAGTCGTAGAGCGTCTCCGCGATTGATTCTTTGATTGCCTCAAACCACTCCTCCTTCTCCCGTTCCGAGTCTGCCACAAAGCTGCAACGATCAATTCTTTTCTTTAGCCCTGACCCCAACACATAACCTCACAAATATCGATTTGATTTGAGACAGCAATTAAACAACATAGTAGCCACTAGCAGAATGACAGGGAGTGGTGCTTGCGTATGCTGTGTGTGTGTGTGTGTGTGTGTGTGTGTGTGTGTGTGCGCGTCTGTGTAAACAGTATTTTGGGGCAGCTTCAGGAGGCAGTTGCTAAGTGTGGACGTCTCTGTGTGATTGCGATAGATTAGGTGAAAGTGATAGAAGCAATGGAGGGGGGCACGTAAATCAATCTGTCTCAGCATTTAACTCGACAAATCTATAAAGTTCTAATGTAGCACATTTCTCACGTTTCTTTTAGGATGTTATTGCAACGTGGAGGTGAGCAAAACCGAGAGCCGTTAAACAGTTACATTAAATCAAACTGATAAGAAAATGAATAAGCATGCAAACATAGGAGGTATGAAATCAGTGTGTGTGATGACTCAGCTTTTAGGGGTTGCAGACAAAGAGACAAGCAGTGAGAACAGAGAGAAATATAAAACAGAGAGAGAAGAGACCGAGAGCATGAATGAAAGAAGCACTTAGAGGGGAGAAATGGAACCACAGATCTCCATGGTAACCTGGCACCCGGTGCAAAGAAAGACGAAGAGTGTGAAGGGGAAGGAGGGGTGTCTGTTTATGGGTGGAGGGGGGGAGCAAGTGGAGGTGGGGATTTCGCCTGAGGCTGGGGATGTGGAGCTGGGGGTCAACCTCACCCAAGCAACCCACCAAAGATCGATAGGTTGATTGGGTTCAGCCGTCCTGTGCCCACTGGCCTCTACCCAGGAGAAGACTGCTCAACTACAGCAATGTGCGCCTGAAAACCGAAGAGGGGGCACAGAGCTCTAAGAAGTAATTATCTGGGACACTATAAATGCTGAAAGTAATCTAAGAGTTCAGTGAATGCCGACACTTAGCCAGTTAGACACACAAATCCCTCTCTGACTACAAGAAGGCAGCGGTTCCCATTTTAGGAAATCTCTCTTGTTCTTTTCGTAACAGAGAGTAGCTTTTTCTGCATTAAAGCATGTAGAGTTTTGCAAGGGATTGCAATAGTATGGATAATTATTATTGATTTAGTAATATTTCTTAGTATTTTTGTAGCTACATGAACAACGATCGTCAATCTTAGTTGCAGAAACCTCGATCAATCAGAAGTGACGCGTTAATGTTAGATGTAAAAACAAACAAGAATCCTTTTACTGAAAAGCTTTTAAAGCAGATGTGCACATAGAGAATGTGTCAGTTTTAAAGTACACAGATTATTATGTTATTTTTTGCCATCATTCTACTTTTAAAGTAACACTGGAGACTTTCCATGTCTCATGAATTAACTGGTTTATTCTTTTACTGACAGACATGCTAACTCACACAGATTGATGCAGGCTTTTGCTTTAAGATACAGTTAGTGTAGCGGTACAAAGTGGTGGAAGACGTAACAGTTCTAAAACCATCTTTCCCTGCAGAATGTCATGTCTGAAAAGTAACAGGAGCCTGACAAGCTAATGTTATCTCGCGAATTAACACGTTTATTTATATTCCCCCATTTGCTAGCCTGTTTATTTTGCCAACAGACATGCTAACTCTTGTAGCTTGTTGCTTGTCGTCACCTTAAGAAGGTGTAGGCTACATATAGGTGGAAGAGGCATCGGTCCTAAAGTAAATGTGCTCATTGCACAGAATTTTCTGCCAGTTTATCTTTGAAAAGTAACACTGTAAACCCGAGAAACGTTAGCTTGTTAATTAGCCAGAATACCCGTATCAAACTGTGTATTTTTAAAGTAAACTTGCTCATGGCTAAAATTATCCAAGCTTTAATTGGCTTTACACAAAAATGTTCACAGTTCAACTTGTCTTTGCCTTCATACATTTCATCTGGCGCTGTCATATGACCAAGAATGAGAACAGAACAGCTTTTCCTCGCTGCCACAACCTATCTGACCATTTTAATAACATTTTGGTTTAATCTAATTTACCATTCTGCCCCTGAGAAAAAAATTAATTACAGAAGATCTTTATCAGAAAATACTGGAACAACCTTTAAAAACATAAAAAAGAGAAGAAACTCTTCAACTTCACTTCTAGCTGCTCATAAACTGACTGCATCGTTAATTGTATAGTAACTTCCGTGGATGTGGTACTAGATGGTGTACAACACCCTCTTCAGAAAAGTAAGGTAATCAATTAAAGGACGGTGGCAATTAACCAATTGCCACCTGTCTCCACAAGCTCAATCAGAAGGAGGGATTGATGCAAATCAGCGACTCAATGCAATTAGCCGAGTCTCCTTAGATAAACTAACAACTGACATCACAAGCTGAGTTGATCTTAGTGTTATAAATAGAATCATAGTGGAAACTGACTGAATTAAATTTTTGCATTCACGCTTATATTCACAGACAAATAAAAATGTCTAATTTATTCTTGGAAACAGTGGCTTTTACATTTTAATTAAAAAAACAAAAACAAAACCAAATGGCAATTTCACAGCAGAACAAGTTGCAAAGTGGTGAGAGAACTGGGGAGACATTTGGTTTACAGGTAAACCACTAAATGTCCCATCGCTGTCGGTACCAAGAAGCTGAACAGTTTTCCCTTTTCCGATGTGTTTCAGTTACAGCTGTGTTCAACATTCTTCAATGACAAGACAACATCCTAACAGACCTATTTAATGCAAACTGTGAAGGCTTTTCGCGTTTCTTCTGCATACAGGTGTTTGTGAACGCAGACACAGATGGGAAAACTTTGATGTATTGAAAAGTCGTCCTTTATCTTTAAAGGACGACAAAATCAGCAGTGTAGTAGTAAATCAGTCTTGCCAACAGCAACCGTTAAATAGATGTTTTCCGGTCCAAACAGAAGTTGTTGTTTTTTTTTGTTTCATCTAAACTTAAATGTCTTTGGGTTCGTGAAACTTTCCACCGACCATGAAGTTTTCTTGTTTTGCCCTAAAAAGTCGGCTGCCGCATCCCCCACCTCGGACAGAACACTTTGTCCACTAAAAGGCTGCAAAACAATGGAAAAGCCAAAGTGAGTCTCCACAGCTTAAAGCGATTAGATGAGTTTCTCTCTAATCCCTACCTTGAGCAGGTGGGAGAACGCTCGCAGGGCCACCAATCGATTCGATCCACAAACACAATCGCGTCAAGAGTAAAACCCTTTTAGCAATGACCTTATCAAAACTATTCTGCAGACGCACGCTAATTGTGTTCCCACCCCCACGCCCCCATCCCTTTTCTTCTGGTACAATTACGACTAGTGTGTTAACGAAGCAACCGTACAACGACGGGAGTATTAAGGTAGCTGCCACAAATAGATCGATCAGATACACAATACAGCTAGAAGCACAAGGCCAAAAAGAAAAAAAAAAATCTTTACACGTGAAAAAAAAAAAGGGGGTGGTGGGGAGAAACAGTGAACAAGCGGACACAAACAAACAAGCCGCACTTTCTTTTCCAGGCAGCTGTCATGCTTGTATTCTAAACGGGCCATTACAGCACAAACAAGCGGCGTGCCCATTGATTGTGGGCCCTCAAGAGGGGGGGGGGAGAAGACGGGAGTCACCTGAAAGGCTCCGAGCTCTACAGAGGCAGAGATACCTCCACAAAGCTCTCAAAGGACGCTTCAGAAAAAACAGCGCTGATCAATAATTAGCGGGTTTTTGTACAGGACACGGCTCGCATGTACTGCGGACAGCGTGCTGATCGATAAGCTGGGTGTGGGGCACGGTGATTTCACAAGGCGCTTCCTGAGAAAGATTTGACAGGGAAGAGCTGATCAATAAAGGAAAAGCAAACTTAGGATTCTCTTTTGTCTCACCACAGCAGCGTCTTAACTTTTTGACATGCCTGCTCATTATTTTTACATTTTACACCTCAAAAGGACAGCATATGGAGTGCTTTTTTTTTCCCCCCTTTCTTTCTTTTTTGCATTGTCAGTGCATGGATTTGTTTTTAATGATGCTCCTGTTCTGCTCAGATGGCTCTAGAAATAAATCAATGACTTCCTATGTTCATATTCGGGTCTTTTTGAAAACAAAACAACAAAAGATAAAGTGGAGTTTCGCAGGCGGGAAAGTGACTTACTGATTGGCCAGTTCCAGAGCTAATGTGCGAGATCGTTTTTTGGCAACAAGGACTGTGGACGACGCGTGAGCTTCGAGGAACATAGACAACCAGTAAGCGTTGGCTGGGGAATTAAAATGAAATGGAAAACTAATTGCCTTGATCTATTAACTCATTTCATGCCAAATTTCTCAAAGTGAGCCTGCCTTACAAAGGTTTATCTAATTGCTGTCAACATTTTTTACTGTCGGATGAAATAAGCTTTTATCATAAACTAAGGTCAGAACCTTAAGAGAGACATCATCTGCTGAAGTAGGATATTTTCATACATTGTAAAAAAAAAAAAAAAAAAAAAGGCTAACTTTTTTTCCACCAACATTAAATCAGACAAAACCATTCCTGTTTAAAGTTTATTTCCAAATATTTGGTAAATATTTGGCAAGGTTCACAATTTTTCCCACGTTTCCCCATTTGCGGATGACGCCTCTCACTTTGGGTTTCTGGAGTCCCAAATCCTCAGAAAAGGCCCTATAACTCTCCACAGACTGGTAAATTAGTTTTATTTTAAACATTCTTCGACGATCGAAGACATTTACGTGTGACAGAAAAAAAAACAATCTGCATGGTGGCGAATACTTTTCGCACATCCCTCCATCACTTATTGTCACAGTCAACGGAGATGAAGTAAGGCGTCATGCAGATTCAGCGGTCACACACACATCAAGCTACAAAGGTAGAGCCAACCTACCAGAAATTTTTGAAAGGTGTGTTGATTTCAAAGCCTCTGCGGTCCACTTCTTTAATGTTGGCAGCACTGAGTTCCACCTCGCATATACCAAGCCCTGCTCGAAAGTCCTGGGAAAACAACAAAACACACAGAAGAAGAAGAAGAAGAAGAAGAAGATGTCAGGCATAAAAGGTAGAGCGAGAATTTAGAGGAAATGTTGTAGATTTACATCATCAGTAAAATGAGTAAAAACAAAAGAATGTAGATGCTAATAGTAAATTAGCTATGTAAAAACAGTTCATTTAAAAAGTTAATGTTGGGATTATGGCAAGCTCCTAAAAATCATGCTGAATTGTTTTTCTCTTTTTTTCCCCCCCAGTGTTTCTGTATTCCCCGTCTTGTGACAGCAGGGAAAGGGAACCTCTGACCACAAAAGACACTGGAATTATTTTATTTTTCCCCCATTTTAACAAAGCAACTAATGGACTTTGTACTCTGGTTGTTTCTGTAGAATAGGCTCAAAATCTCTTTAGTGCATTGCGTGACACCGTTATGCAAGATACAGTTAAAACCTCGTTTCTATGACAGCGCAAAACCTAAACCTTTGCTCATGTGTGATGGGAGAAAACCATCTTGTTGAAATAAAAGTCATATAAAGCATTGTTTTCTTTCCGACTGTATTAGTCTCTCACTCTGTTGTGGAAGACTTCTGACCAACTCTCCTCTGCAATGCGTCATGTTTGTTGAGGTTTGCAGGTATGCGTTTATGGTCTCACCGCTGCATTTCAACCAGATTGAGCTCTGTGCTTTAAGCGGGATGTTACACAACTTTAATTCTTTACTGTTGGGTCATTTTGTCGTAGGTCTGCTGCTGGTTTGGGATCATTGTCCTGCTGATTACGCGGTTTCAGCTAAGCTCTACCTCTGACAGATTCGACACTACTACAGCTTGGTAAACACAGGACATTGTGGTTGACTGAGGTTCTGCATGGTGTCCCCATCAAGCAGTGGTAAAACCAGCAAAAGTCAATGACACTCTTATCACCATGATAGACGGTACATATAGGGTATCGCTCCTGAATGTGGTGTACATTATAACCATCTCTACTTTGGGTTTTCTGTTCAAAGAGTATTGTTCCAGAGATGTTAATTATTCAGGTGATGCTATGTAAATTTCTGCTGCCGTTATTCTTTTCAGAGTATAGTGTTCTCTCAGTCTCTATTTTGATATGATTAGGAGCAGAAGGCAACTTTTGGAATTGGAGTTCAGCCCAAATATTGTTCAACGACGGTAGAGGACGACTTAAAAAAAATAAATAAATAAATGTGTGTTGGGTAAGAGATTTCATTTTAAATCTCCTTAAATCTCCTGATCTCCACTTTCTTGAAATAAGTTTAATTTCTTCAGGGGCGCAGTTGTTGTTTTTTTGAATTTTTTCTTTTTTTTTCCCCTCACCACAGTTCCACTTCCTTGCGAACAGACATGCCCTTGACTCATTTGAGGTTTGATTTATATTGAAAAGGAGTGCACTCAATTTTGTTGTTTGTGTATCTAAGACCATGCCTGAAACTGTCTGTGTTAGCATTCTTTATTAGACCCCATATGAATTCATTTTGCCCAAGAAGGAATCTGTAGCAGCAGAGAGG
>NW_006799980.1:1329861-1332002 GCF_000485575.1 Poecilia formosa | reverse complement strand
GATAACAGCAGAAGTTATCTAATGATAACCGTTAAATACCTTCTAATGAAGATGACAGTTATTTCTACTTATTGTAACAACACAGAGGAGCGGGTCAAGCTGGTTGACCGATGTTGAAGCAAAGGAAACTTGCTGGCTCAGTAAAGGAGCAAATGAACAGTTTGAACATTTTTCACTGAAAACCCACAGAGCAGATCCAAGCCCAATACGCTTAATTACAGGCGAACACTTAAGTCACGGCTGAATCTACATCCGAACGAGAGTTAAAGAACTCCCATAAAGAAGGTCTGCTCCAAGGTCACGCTCAGGTTGAGTCATTTTACATTTATCGAAGACTGCTTTCCTGGTTGAAAAATAAAGATCTACCTTTTAGTTTATATGATCAACTTAACAGACTTGCAGTTTCACCAGGAATTGCTAATTGCTGCTGCCGCTAGTCAAAGACACTCTCCACAAAATAATTTACCATTTTATTGAGGGATTTTATTTTTCATTTTTTCCTTTTACATTGGAAGGTTATTTCCTCTAGTTCATGGAAATCCTTTGTTGAAAACTGCATATTATTATTAAGCAGATCACCTNTTTGATTTATATTGAAAAGGAGTGCACTCAATTTTGTTGTTTGTGTATCTAAGACCATGCCTGAAACTGTCTGTGTTAGCATTCTTTATTAGACACCATATGAATTCATTTTGCCCAAGAAGGAATCTGTAGCAGCAGAGAGGTCATGAGGTTGGAGTCATAAGCTTTTGAAAGGCTAAGAGCAAACACAAAGGAAGATTCCCCAAACCAAGCGGGTCATTCTTGTGCAGGATTGTTTTCTGTCTGTGGCAGCTAATGGAACTGGATATAAAGTGATTTGTAATACAGACGACTGGAGAAAATATAGTGCATCCTTTCTTCTCCCAATGATGCACAAACCGAGTCTATATGTGACGCGTGTGTGGGTTACAGAGAAACAGAAGGAAAGGGGGACTTTATTAAGTGGTTTTTGTGCTGAAAAAATATGCTTGTGCTTTTACCTGTGCAAAACAGCAAAGCACTTTGAAAGCCAAAGTTGCACCTGGGGAATCCAAACCAACTTGAGCTTTCAGCCTCAAATTTTTTTCTCACACCGACGCGGGAGTTTGATGCGGGAAAAGCTGTTTTACTGAATTCCACGGCAAGTCTGCTTTTCCTCGACTCGACTGTCAACTTTCCCTGTTGTTTAGAACAGTTTCATAGCCTAAAGCTCTGACAAAGACAAAAAGAAAAACAGGTTGGAAAGATGGGGGGAGCACCCACCGCATCAAAAAGGGAGCTAAAACACACTCACTCGAGTGTGCAAAACACACACTACAGTCCACTGCGGAGGCACAGAGACGAAGCGCAAAATGTGACACAAAACAAAAATGGAGTCAGGAAAAGAGCAAAAAAAAACAAAAAAACACACACACACACACACAAAGGTAATGGGATGAGGAAACCGAGAGGTGAAACAGGGTTTCAGTAAAATAAAATACAGAGGTTTTCTAAAATGGGTCAGCTCAAAAGCTAGAAGTCTGTGTATAAAAAAAAATGCAAAAGAAAAAAAAAAAAAGAGCATACACCAATATACTGTATATTGTACAGTGCTTTAAAAAGGTATCATGTGGAGCTTCTGCTTTATCCTTTTTCTGTCGCACTTAAAAGTTTAAGATAGTGCTTGGGGTAGTTTCAATGGACAAAATCCACTGTCAAGCACAAAGAACACAAATATGCAAACACTAACACGCCACCATGTTAGAAAACGAGCAACATGCCAAACGTGACAGTGTAGTGGTGTTTGGCTGCTTTGCTACTTCAGGACTTGGCTGCAGCCGACGAACTGCAAAGTCTGGTCTCCACTAGAAAGTGAAGATGTTAGATACGTTAAGAAATGCTGTATTAAAATCACCAAGAAAAGAGAAGGATTTTTTTTTTCCCCCAAATGCAATTATACATAGTTCTTAAAGGTAATTGCAAAACAATATTGGATCATGAATCACCAACCAATTCAATTAAAAAGGTGATTATGAACTAAAGATTGATGGCAAATTTGCAGAAAATTCGACTGAAGTGTCAGAGTTACTAGATGTCTTCGTACTGTACTTTGTGATATGTCACAAAGTACAGCAATAAAG